>NW_016908280.1:1356701-1370404 GCF_001483705.2 Eufriesea mexicana | reverse complement strand
GCCAGAGGACTGGCCCGAGGACTAATAATCGAACGCGCGCGCACCGGCTCGGTCTTTCTTTTTCGTTCAAGCCGGGAACGCGTTCCGGTCTCGAGGGCGTTCTCTCGAAAAATAATTCACCGTCCATTTTCTTCCCGGTTTTCCCCCCTGCTTCCCTCTATTTTTCTTTTTTCTTTTTCTTTTTTTCCCTATTTCTTCCCCCTCCCCGTGGAAGCCGGTGTCGAAAGGTAAGAAGCGGGAAACGACCGGCCAATTTATTAGATAGCCGGCCGATTGTTTCGACCCGGTGGCAAAAGCGCGATTTTACCTCGATGACGTAACTGGAAATACTTTAACAATGCCTCCGTCCCCTAACCCCCGCGCCTGTACTTTATTTATTTAAACCCGCTAACGAGCATTTTCTCCGCGATCTCTTTCCTCGCGCGGCCGTGTGCGCGCGATTAATAATTTTATTAGTTAGAAAGGGAATAATTACTCAAATTACCGGCTTCTTCGAAACACTTTCTACGACGTCGATAACGATCGTTCGCGCGCTACCGCTGCGTCGCTCTAAACGGTATAGTCCAATCGAATATAGCCAACGTCGGATCAGGTACCCTCGGTACTTCGCTAGCATCGCGACCATACACCGACCTCTAATTCCACCCTAGTCTCGTTCTTTCTCCTTCCCGTGGAGATACCGATTCCGAACGCTCGGCACCGAATTTAGCTGGGAAAACAGAACCGCTTACCACGGTTGTGCGCGTTCTGCACAGCTGGAAGATCGGTGCGTGTTCGACGATACGGTCGGGGATCGGGCACCGAGCAAACGAAACGGCGTATGCATGCAAGAGCACGTTCCGCGGTTAATGGCGGGCATACGCGCTCGAGCATCCGCGTGGCAAGTAATTGAGTAAGCCATTGCGAAGCGTGAAATGCTCAATCGTAAGTAAATTACAGGGTCTGGCTTATTGAATAACATGGTACATAAACGTAATGAATAATTACCGAGCAATTATGCCTGGTACGCGCTATAGCCCCGCGGTTTTCTACCTATGCCACTGCGTTTGCTCGAGCTCTTCCGTTCGACCATCCTAGGTCTAAACGTTCCGAACGATCATTGGTATTCGTCGCGACAGACCGCGAGTTGGGCGTTGCTGCCGTAATTGCCATAATCGCGAGAGTATCGCGCCGATCTTCGCTCCAGAGACACGAGTATATAGAAGGAGGAATTTTCCGCGGATTTTCCGATTCGAATTTCGCGAATTTCGATCAGCCTCGAGGCAACAGCGTCCGTGGACGCCCGTCGGGCACGAGAGGCCGGTAAACGGCGGCTCGGCATTCCGGCTCCTCCGCCACCGGCACCGTTGCACCTGTGCACCCGGTGAACCAGGTGACGACGCGGGGCGACCGCTCTCCTGACGCTGCCCACCTACGTCGGCGATACCACGTGTCACGCTTCCCGCAGGAAGTGACGTCACCGTGTCACGGAGCACGATGGAATGCACGGCCGCGATAGCACGTCCCCGATACCCGTCGATCGTGCCGTCGTGGATAATCAAAGATACCGAAGTCGCTAACCCGTTCAGATTTCCCGTCATCCTTTCTTATCATCCCGATCCGATAATCGAATCTTCCGAGAACTCGAAAGCTCGGGTGAACCGATTATGGAGTTTCGATTTTCGAAATTCCCGATTGGTTTTCGGAATGGCGGAGAAGAGTGGGTGCCGAGGGCGGCGCGCGGATCACGTGTTGCACCGGACAGGCCGGTCGAGGAGGAAGCACCCTTCCTGCCATCTCCTGGAAAACACTCGTAACCGGCCGAGTTCCGTGACGGTTGAAAATCAATGAGCCCGACGAAGTAGCGGACTGGGAAATTTATACGGTTCCACTTTTATGAGCAAATGCGGAGAATATGATTAAATCAGGAACAGGATCTTTATGGAAAGAGCGAATCAGACGATCTACGATCGTATCCGCTACTGTGAAGTAATGACTATTCAAGAAATCGCGTTCACGTTCCTACACAACGAGCAGACCAAACTTTTTACGCAGCGGCTGTTCCGCGAGGTCGAGGATCGTTTTCATCGAGGGAGAAAGAGAGAAAGAGAGAGGGAGGGAGAAATTGTTGAGATTTATTTTGCAATAAAAATGTAATTATCGATGCGATTGGTACAGTGGATACTCGCGTGTATGGTGAGGTGTTAGAACGAACACTAGGTTCTTTGCAGTCTGAACACAGATCACAGATCTGCGAGAGTAAAGGGAAAGGGTCCCAATGCCTGATGCGCGATGTCCTCCGACACTAGGAACCTCGGACAAGTGGCAGATCTGTTGCAGATTCAAAGGTTAGAAACAAGAACACGGTGCTTCGGGTATTCAATGAGACGGCAAATTTTAATTAAGGATAAAGAAAATAATAGATATAATACAATTTATACAGATACACTTTTAGTCCAATGTCTGGAAAAAGGTTTATGGTCAAAGAATAAATCACTTATAGCTGGAGATATTAAGAATCGACAATACAGTACCGAGTATAGCCATCAACGCAGTGCTACAGTCGATGTATTAACCTATCCTGTGATCATCCATGTTCTACAGCGATTCTAGAATGATCCATGGATAGATCAGTTATCGCTAGAGATATTGACAATTGAAAATATCCTTTATGTCCGTGTACAGCGAAAAACGACGCGGAACTGACCGTCGAGAGTCAAGAATGACCAAAAGCCTGACTCGCTGCAGCTCTCGATTGTTTCGGCCATCGGTTTCAGAACGTCAGAGACGCTCCAGAATAAAATGACAATGCAGATCTACTTAGTCCCCATTTGCTATTGTTGTTCCTACGATAATAGTCCCATCTTTGCACATTTTCCTGTCGAAATAGACGGATGATTGAGAGAGAGAGAGAGAGAGAGAGAGAGGGAGTTCAAGGGACGGAATTCACGGGTCGAAAGATCGGGACAACGGGTCCCACGATCGTACGACGACACTGGCCTTGCAACTTCTTCGCGCAAGACACGTCGAAAAAGAAATCGGCCCCGGACTGCATAAAGAATGCAATTAAGCGAATCGTGTATTGTAATTAACGGCCATTCTCTTCTTCCGACGGATTCCCTCCTCGTCAGGTGCGTGCAAACGTGCTCAGCTGAGTGGACGTAATCCGTTCTCCACCTCCTCTTCCTCCCCTCCCTCGACCCTCGCCTCTTCTTCTTTATCTTCCTCTTCCATTCTTCCCCTCCATCGTGTCGCGTCTCTTCGTCCTTTGCTGCTTCTTCTTCTTCTTCTGCTTCTTTTTCTTCCTCTTTCGTCGTACACCTTCCTCGATTAGCCTCTCGAATTAGCGGCTACCGCACGAACGTGACGAACAAATTAACAAATCGAACGGGACGCCGCGACGCGTTCGAAATTCCCGCCATTATTCCACCAGGGACGCCGCTATTCTTCGTCCTCGCCGCGATTAACGATGCGATTTATCTTTTATCTCGTCGATTTATATTTCGTCGCCCACGCGAAAATGCATCCTTCGCGAATGTTTCGATAATTACATAGTGTGTCGAACAAATTGACAAATCGAATGGGACGCCACGATGCGTTCGAAATTCCCGCCATTATTCGACCAGGGACGCCGCTATTCTTTGAGCTCATCGCGATTAAGGATTCAATTCGTTCTTTACCTCGTCGAATTTTATTTTTTCCCCGCGTGGAAATGGATCCTTCGCGAATGTTTCGATAATTCGACGGTGTGTCGAACAAATTGACAAATCGAATGGGCTACCGCGACGCGTTCGAAATTCCCGCCATTATTCGATCAGGGACGCCGCTATTCTTCGAGCTCACCGCGATTAATCATTCCATTTACCTTTTATCTCGCCTATTTAAATATTTTCGGCCATCCTTCGATAATTCGACTATGTGCCGAACTTTCGCGTTTCCATGATGGAAAACCGGATAGTAGAAAGTTTCGCGTTGGCTGAGCGGCGCGATTCTCCGGTTAATTAATCAGTCTACGGCGAGCCCGAGAAATCGAGCGGCCGATAGGTATTGTAAAAATGCGAGGGAAGGGTCTACGGCTGCGGTGGAAATTCATTATTAACGTAAATCAACCCAATTACAAACTCTATTCACGTCTACTGCACTTCCGCCGCGGTCTGAGTCACTCGATTACATAAACACCCTCTCCAACCGCTCGCAAACGGTTTTACATTAAATGCGATATTCCCGTTCGGTTCGCAGGCTATCGAAGAAATATTCCACCGTGAATTCACCCGTCTAGCCGTCCTTCTTCCCGCGCGGCGTGCAAGAAGAAAGGAGGAGAACGACGGGGACGAAACCGGAGGAACGTCGAGGAGGAATCGGAGAGTCTAGCGCGTTCGATTCCGCAGGTGAGTAATCGACTAGGACGGCCGCCAATCAGTACGAAGCTGAAGCAGGCGAAAGTTGATTCGTGCCGGTCGCAAATTCAATTAAAAGTTGCGGTTATTAGGTTGGACAATGAGTCCCACGAGCCCCTCCGCTCGAGGGTGCGGGCGAGTCCGTTGCAGGGAGAGGGAGCGAGACGGATAGAGGGAGGAAAGGGCGCGCACAGAGAGCAGAAGGATAGATAAAAAAGGACGAAACGTAAAACTAATGGGGTCCTTGCTGATTCCGCTCGGCTGCCACCTTGATTAAGCTGCTCGCGACGCTTCGAGAAAATATAATGACTTCTTTGCTCTGCAAACGCCGCTACCCTCACGGCTAGAGCTTTCTCTCTCTCTCTCTATCTCTCTCTTTTTTTTTCTTTTCTCTGTCTCTGGTGCTCCTCCGGACCGACCCTCCTGCGACCCTCCTCCATTTCCACGAGGAGACTCTCGCGCTAGATATAGCCCGGAGATAAGTCGCCGTCTGATTTCAAAGATTAATTAACGAGAGATATGTGCGCGACGCGACCGTCGGCAAAGACGAAGGTATACACGAAGAATCGGCGTACAACAACGGCCACGAGTCCAAGTGATCGTGTCAGGCTGCAAACGCAGGTACACCCTGCTTGGTAACCACTTATCGCGGACGATGAATCCTCGCGGGCCATTTAAATCGAACAGACAACCGGTGACGAGATTCACCGCTGATGCGATATCAGCCCTGATTATGCACTTATGCCATGACGCAGGGGATCCAACGCGAGTCGCGTTCTGGGGTACAATGGTCTCTGTCCTGGGGATAGTCGTAGGTTGTCGGTCCAATTTTCTCTCTCCATTTTTATTTATTTATTTATTTAATAATAATTCACGGGAAGTAGAATCCATTAATATATAAACAAGAAATAAAAATACATCAGTTTGTTAGAGACAAAAGAATATAGGTTACGTATAGCACAAATGTCAATATAGCCGATATAAAGAATTTGCTTAGAGATTTATCCGTAATACCCAGATCCCTACACAGTAGGGAAAAAACTAATTTTCTCAACGGAAATTACTCATCCGCCATATTAACTGTTGACAGGGTAGTCACCAGTATCCGGCGATACAAATTTTTTAAATTTATATTTGTTTTATTCTAACCAATTTTTTAATATTTGAACAACGTAAATAAATAGAAAATATGAACCCTTTGCACTCGACGATTTTTTGGCTAGAGAAGAGTAGAAAATCAAAGATTCTGTATTAAAAAACTGACGATACTTTTTCAGCAGTAAATAAAGAATCGTATAATAATAGAATTGTAGAATTATTTAATTTCGATACCTTGCACACTGTTACATTACATTAAATTTGATATATTAATTAATATCGATCTTCCAAATTTTATGAAATGTTGACTGAGGGTCACCTCTCGAGTGCAAAGGGTTAAAATCTGGTTTTTAAACGAAGAGATACCATTGCCAAAAAATTGAAGGTTTGATGAGAAATTGTTTGCGAGAATGCATATTCTATCGATAGGGTCCGCTGACTCGAGTCGTGCAGTATTATGCAGGTCAGGTATAAAGATTCGAGAGTCTCTTAAATTTCTCGAAGAAGCATGAAAATTAACGAAAGATAATAATTCTAGGCTGCGTATAATATCGTTTATAATTTCGAGGAGAAACGAAAGGTCGGCAGCAATTCTTCTTGATTCGAGGGATTTACGATTAAGCTTGCGTTGATCAGGATCATAATCTTGATCATAAATACTCGTATAATGTCCAAGTTTATAGCTAGCAAATCTCAGAAATCTGTGTCGAATCTGTTCAATGTAATATTTTTGACCAGCTTTTCCGTAGCTTTTTCATATTTCAAACGAGATCTAACTAAGGTACGATATAAGACTCTTAAGGAGTTTACATTTATGAAGTCAGCAGAACGTCTCGTAATAAATCGTAAAGTTTCACAGGAGCTGGCAACGGTGTTACGAATATGCGGATCAAAATTTCGTGTTTCGCGTCTAGGAATTTCAAAAGTTCTTCTTCCTCGTACGAAATCGTGCGTGACGCGAAGCCTTTCCATGGTTTCGAGGCACGAATCACGGGACCCCGATTCGACTCTCCGACATTATAAGCAAATCACGTGCGAATCGACGGAACAAAGGAGCGAGATCGAGATCCTGTTCGCTGTCAGAGGCTTAATCAGCCACGGATCCCGTAATCGATCCCGAAAAGGTCGATCGTGAAAATCGGTTGGCGCATCGATCGAGTGGTACCCGGGAAAAGGCAGCTAGCTGCTCGACCGACTAATTATGATAATCGAACGCCTGGATTAAGAGTTTACGGTATAAAGGTAGCCGTACGGCAGCGCCAGGATGGCTGCGCGACCGGGATGCGAAGAACAACGCGGAGAACAGCCTCGACGCGGCGAATTGCTCGTGGCCCGCAATCTCGCCGGAGTCCCGGGGCCAAGATTAAGGGAATAAATATCCAGACCCGATAATTGTATCGGTAGTTTCGGTAACTAATGATCTAAAAGTCGTTAGCGCCGCGCCCGATCGTGAAGGGTGTTACGAGCCTTATACTTTGGCTGTAGGAGGACCGAAGAAGGAGGAAGCAGAAGGAAGAGGAAGAGAATCCCGTGGAGAATGAAACTACGACCTACCTACCTACCTCGACGCACGACCAATCCGACGTTTGCACGATGGTAATTCACGATCGAGGCTGCGAGCCTCGGAGAATTGGAGGAACGAAATCGGGATGTATCGCCCTCCAGTTTAGGCCGCGTGATGAGTGGAGTGTCTCATCCCTCTGGGACCTCGTCGAGAACTCTGCGGCTGTTTTATTCTCGTGTTCCGGGAGACCCGCGTAGTAACCGTTGCACTGGTCCGATCCTTTCGAATCTTCCTTATTTCCTCCCCCTCGATCCGTTCTTTTTACCCTCGGATTTTCACTCGCGAACACCCGCTCAGCACGACGCCGTTCTGTCTCTAGAAAGCGAGGTACAGAGAAACGCACTCGCGCTGGAAAGCGATATTTCCGGGAGCGTAGGCGCGTTATACCGTCACGGAGGATCCGCGAAATACGCGGAGCAGTTGGCAGAAGGTGGACATCCTGCTGGGCCAAGAATCGAGCACCGAAAGCGCGCGACTCGCGGCGAGGACGCGGCCGAGCTCGTTGCATAAAGGCCTGTCGTCCGATTATATACACGCGGATATATGCAGAACCAGTCCGGGATTATTTATCGCCGGCCGTGGCCACGAATACTCGCGTTTCGCGCGCCCGTCCTCCTCCCCGTGATCGAGGATCAAGAGGTTAGCACCCGACATCCCGCGCAGTCGGCGGCTTGACACCCCTTCTCGCGGTCGTATCGATATTTCTCTCGAAAATGCTCGATTCCGCGCGGAACAATGCGTTCCATCGGCAGCGTCCTCTTTGATGCAGTCCTCTCTCCTCGTGGAAAACGAATGGTCGCGGCTGGTCACGCACGAGGAGTGCGTACGCGCGCTCGGTGCCGATGCTTCGAGGCGCGGAAACGCGACGCGCGGCCATCGCGTTTTCTTCCCTGTTAAATCTCGTCGCGGTCGTCTAGAGAATCTCCATCGAGCAATCGAACGGCGAACGATTCTATGGCATTCCAATTTTCCAATTCTAACGAATTTTAACGAATTTTGACCAATTCTAAACGATAATTTCTTCCATTTCGAATTTCGAAAAGTTGATAATGAAACGGAGACGCGAGGACGCAGACGGTGCGGAAATGTTGCGCGCAGTCATCGCATTTATCTAAAGAATCTCCATCGCGCAATCGAATGACGATTGACAGTATGGAATTTCAATTTTTCCGTCCCATCTCGCGAATTCTAAACAATTGTAACGAATTCTAAACGATACTTTGTTCCATTTGGAATCTCGGAAAGCTGTGAATAAAATGGAGATACGAGGATGCAGAGACGATACGGAAGTGCTGGGCGCAGTTATCGCGTATTCTTCCATGTCGTCTGGAGAATCTCCATCGAGCAATCGAATGGCGATCGATAGTACAGAATTGCAATTTCTCTTTCCTGGAGCTGAACATCTCGCGAATTCGAGGGAATTGTAACGAATTCTAAACGACACTTTGTTCCATTTGGAATCTCTGAAAGCTGTAAATAAAACGTAGACGCTTGGACGCAGAGAGGAGCGTGGCGCGGAGGATCGGAGGAAAGTGGTAGAAATCGGGGAGCTCGATAAGAAACTGGACTGGAAGCTCGTCTAATCCCGCTGCACGATCGATTTCGCCTCGGCCCGATGAAAAACGCCGGAAATCTTATCAGCCGCGAGCCGACACGTTCGACCGGAGATCATCCATTAGATTCGATCGTCCATACGCTTTATTGTATCCGCAGTGGATCGCCTAGCCGTCTAACGCACGCGTGCTCGCGTCCAGAACGATCGGCGCGGTGAATGGAAGGCGGTGGACGACAGGTGGGCCAGTCTCTCTCTTGATAAATGAAGTGAGAACTCGCGGCTACTTATCCGCCGATGCATCAAATATGTCCCGGGCGAACGGATCGCCGGTATTAAAAGTGCATCGAAGATGTATGCTTTGTCTCGGCCCTGTTCCCAGCACGGCAAACACGCCCGGGATAAATACGTTCCTCGGCCTCGCCACTCCGCTTTGCGCTCCCGTTTATCTTGCAGCCTTGCTTTTTATCGCGCAACGTTCACGGTTTACGGGACAGGCTTTCGAGCGTTTCCGAACGCTGCTCGGTCTAGTCGCCGTGGCCGAGCCGCGTCGATCGTTCCTCGGACTGGTTCCCTCGGATTCTGACGATCTCCGGGGCAAATTGCAAACGAGAGCGACTCGCGGTGCGAGGAGTTAGGGGTTCCACGGGGACGTTCGAGTCGCGGAGTTACGAGGGCAGCGCGAGATAGCATCTGCTGGCCCACGCTGTTATTAAAAAATCGTAAGACTAGCCGAGTGACTCCGGAATACGAAGCAATCGCGGGGCGGATAAAGTCGTGGAAAGTTATAAATTAGCCGGAACGATTTCGGCATCGTCTCGGATCCAGTCAGACAGCGTTTGCTCCCCTTTCGACCCTAAATCTTAACCTCTGCCCAGCCGGTAATTATCCCGAGGTGTCGGTAAACATTCCTCTCATTACCCGTGGAGAAGCCTCGGTCCAGGAGCGAAGCTCGCGCGTTCAGCTCGCGCATACGTACGTAGATGGTAATATATCGCTAATATTTCCCGCACCGCGAGAGATTATCGACGTATCAACGTCCGTGGGACGTAACGAACCGCGTGCAAACGGATATAACGAGGAGCCTTGACGAGGATCTCGCCTTCCGGGACAGCGGGCACAGTCGGCGGGGATACTGGTCCGAAAATCGACTGGCCCCGAGTGGTGAGGGGAAAAATAAAAGGAGGCACGGAAGGTGGAAAGGAGACGGACAGAGAGCGGGAACAGAGTCGATGCACTGGCTGCGTAAATTATCCGCACGGTGTGTATTTATCCGGAGATTTACAAGCGGGCAGCGCGCGTTTGATTTACACGCCCGTGCGCCCGTAGCCCCGCTGAAACGGCTAAAAGGGTTCTGCCGGGTGAAATATGCAACAGGATGCGCCGGGACCCTTCGACTGCATCCACCGGAATCGTCCACCGACGGGCAGCTCCACTCTCGTGCGATTTCGCGAGCGCACCTGCGCTCCTCCGCCTTCGAGACGCGCGCGAGCGTGTACACCTTCGGTGTGCCACGTATTCGGTGCCCGTAGTCCCAGTCCTATTCACCGTCCCAGTCCGTGCGTAACGCTTGGTAAAATTCCGAAATTCCATCCTCCGTCTCGTAGCATAATAGTTTATCGATCAGGCGAATCGCTGCACCGTGCCATTGTACCGTGTTCAATGTAGCGTTAACTCTTCGGCTACGAATTTAGTACCCACGGACAGCCGCGATGTCCCGTCAAACTCTCGATGCTTGCTATTTCGCGGAATTTCCAGCACGCGTAACCCTCTAAGATGGCCTATCGCGGCGCTGGCCTAACGCGATACCGTGACTATCGCCAAACGATTTAATCCTCCAGAGCCTCCTATACTCGTCAACACCGAGCACGTTCCGTGGAAAATTTCGAATCGGCGGACAATCTCGACGATCGGTTAAAATCCAGAGAGCACGAGGCGTCAGGACCACCTTCGAAATGACGAAAATGGGCGAAAATGGCGAAAATGGCGAAAATGGTGGACAGCGTGGAGAAGGTTAATCTCGCGTGGCGAGAAGCAAAGGCGACGAGGAACGTGTCACCAAACCCCTTACTCACCATCGGACGAGGATCGATCCGTCGGCATCTAGGTGGGCGTGCACCCAGTCAAAACAGGTCTCGGAAGCCAGACTCGGGACAAGGGGGTGCAAGACAGAATACCGCGGGAACACCGGTAAACGGCGGTCGTTCATACATCGCCGGGCTATGAATCGTCCGAGCGTGAGATCGTAAAGTCGTCCTTATCATCGTCTGCATCTTAATGCAGGCTACATACGTTACGTACTGCTCCGTCTCCTCGTCGTACACGGCTACGTGCGCGCGAGCGCGAGTACGCCTGGTTGCCGGGCAGAGTACTGTACGTTATGATGTTTCACGAGACGGCAGAAAGGACGATAGAGGAGAAAGAGGCGAAGAGGAGAGAGACGCGAGAGGAGCAGTCCATATGCAGAGCCAACAGGCCAGGCACAGGTGTCCGACGCCTCGAACAACATCTTTATACCCAGCTCTTAACCCTAACCAGCTCGCAAGCGTGAGCCTTAATATATTTCTCCGCGTGTACGTAGCTACGTGCACGTCACACGCGTTTCACGCGTTACTCGGGGCTGTTTCGACGCGCTTCCTGAAATTCTGCAGGATCGAGGAAGGAGAACGAGGCAACGATCGCTGTTCGGTGGTTCTATAAGGATAGAGGAGCCGATGGGTCGGCAAGGATCCGACCCCGAATTTCGCCGAGTTAAATAGGGAAAGTTGTATTGGAGAAATGAACAGGGACGCGCGACCCTGAAGCGAAATAGCGCGACTTTGTCCGTTCCATTCGCGACTCCGCGATTGGGGTTGAAAATTCATGACATAGACACCCGGGCCTGACGAAGAATCTTCGTTCTCCGTATTAGTCACGAAGATTCGACCGTGTTTACGGTTGCAATAACGTTTAAAAGGTCGATTTGGAAGAATACGAAACGACCGAAAACGTTACGTTCGATCCTCTCGATCTCATCAACGATCGCGAATCGTTTCTCTAATCAGAGCGGAGCTCATTCCGAGTGTACAAGGTTGCCCGGAACGATTCGTTGAAGGAATCGACGGCGAGCCGCGCGGCTGTACCCCGAACTGGCCCCGTTTCTCGTATCATCCCCCTATCCGGGCGACGTGCCACAGCCGGTGGAAAAAAGTTGCGCTCGTCATCGTCGCGTATCCCGACGATAGCGCATTCAAATAAAGGCGAGGCCGGCGGCGAGACGCTCTCGTAGCTGGTGACAAGGCCTGACGCTAGCCCCTTTTGATGTCGCCGCCTCGGTCGGCATCTGATTAGCATCCTCCTCTTCCCTGCCTCCGCCCCCCTCGCGCCCCGCCATTCTTCCCGTCCAGCCTTCCTCTTCCTCCCACTCGGACACCTCGAGGTGGAAGAAGGAAAGGAAGTGGACGGACGAAGGTCGAAGAGAGTGGAAGAGGAAGGAGAATCTAGAGTGCAGGACGTCAGAGTGGCTGCCGGAGCCGTTGACTGAGCCGCGTCTCGGTCTCGGTCCGTCCATCTCTAGCTCGTCGTCTCTAACCTTGCTGCGGACGAAGAGTGGAATCAGCCCGGAGGAAGCTCGCCGCTGAGTTATTCCCGCCGCGGCCGCTCTCTTTCTCTCTTGCCCCCCGGAGCCGCGGCGACATCATTTAAATGTCCCTTTGCGGAGCGTCCGCGGGTTTTTAGTCCCTCATCTCTGCGGCGAGGCAACGGCCCTCGCGCCACGACGGGAATACGAGAGGAGGATACTAGAGATTCAGCTGGTATGCGACCGAATACCGGCATACTAAGCAGCACCGACGTTTCCTCGATCTCTCGAGGACTGACGGATAAGAAGACACACGGGGGGGCTCGAGGATGGCGAAAAAGCAGCCCGAACGAGCACTCCTCGCACACCTCGGCTCCGCTTCTAGCTCGCTGACAGACGCGTATTTTTCCTCCGGTACTCTCGCGGTCGTGTCGCGCGAGGGAGCGAGGGAAAATTTTACGCGGTAGGACGACGCTGGTTGCACGCTGGAACGACGCGGCATTCCGAGCGGGTACGCGGTCGCTGGGGCACACAAAGAGGGAGAAAGAGGGGTACGGGAGCGCATTTAGCAAGGATCTTCGGTAATTGTCATTTCTGACCAGCCAGACATACCTACCCCGTGCAGAACAGGCCTGGTTCTCCTTATAATAATATGCGACCGTGGCTGCTGAGCGGTGTCTTCTGTGCGTGGCGACCGAGCTTCGACGGACTTTCGGTCCACGGTCCGGTCTTCTAATAAAACGATCGTCGATTATCGTGCAATTATGCCGTCTCATTAATCCACCGGCAATTATGTCCTCCCTCTCCGTGCATCCTGTCAGAGCCCGTACCGGTCTCCGTTTCTCTTTCTCGTTCTTCTTCTTCTTCCTCTTCTTCCTGCCCCTCGTCCCCGGTCCCGCCTCTAGTCTACTCGCTCCTCTTCGTCGCCCTTTGTCGTCCCTTTTCGTGCGTTCCCTCCCGCGGAGGCAGCTCGGACAGGACCTTATCCGCCGTTTCATAACTTACGAACGTTGACAAGCGCATGCTGCAATGTTGGGACAAGCTCGGCCCGTCACTGCCGGCAATTACACCCTACTTGGAACCTGAGGCCGCTGCGAGGCAGCGAACACGCGGCATCCGCCGAACTTTTCGCCGCGTTCCTTTTTTCAGAAGCCCCGTCGTTCTTCTCGGTCTTCGGGCCGGAAAGAAGCTAGATGCCCGTGCCTTGTACCTCCGTCCAGTTCGAGCGTTCCGGAGTGACGCGCGAGTAAGAAACTCCTTATCCTCCGATCTATCGTCGCGTACGTCCGTTTCACCGTCGAATATCCACCAGGATTTCGATACGACGCGTGCAATTCCACCGTTTTTCTTTTCTTTTCCATTTCTTCGTGGCCTCGAGGTCTCGCGCGCGGAACGTTGGAAAAATGGAAGAGAAAGGCGAGAGAGCGGAGGTCGTAGGGAGAAATCGGGTGGGTCCACTGGAGACTCGGAGGTCCACGCGGTCCTCCGGTTTGCTACCCTGGCGTCCGTGGCAGAAGGCAGAGGCATACCCGGAGGATCTCTCGCGATCGGAAG
>NW_016908280.1:1290122-1356622 GCF_001483705.2 Eufriesea mexicana | reverse complement strand
ATCGGAAGAAGCTGTCGGGAGCCAGAGAAGGGGCCTTCGCGGCGGGCTGGATGATGGAAAAAAATATCCGGCAACAGTCCGAGTAGCCGGTGACGAGGTTTCGCTGGAGCATCGGCCGGTAGCGGAATAACGTCGGTTTCCTGTGAGCGGACTCGCATGCGCGCGCGCGCGCGCGCCTCTCTCTCTACCGGCGGCGCTTTTGCCACGATGTAGATTTGTTTGCATTTAAAAATCAAATCGACCGCGGCGTCCACCGCTGCTCCTGCTGCCGCTGTTGCTGCTGCTGCCTTTTCTCTTTCTCTCCCTCCTCGTCCACCCGTCCCGTTCTTTCTTCGTCTCCTCCTTACCATTCTCGTAGCCCGTGCAGCCGCAGAAACTCGCGGTTCTCTTCTTTTCTCGGTAGGATCGTCGATGCTGCCGGGAAGGTTGGTATGCATGGATCCAGCGGTGAACATAGCTTCCTCCGGTTCTCTCGCGGTCTCACTCTTTCTCTGTCGCCGCTTCGGCTTCGGTTGCCTCTCAGTCGGGGACAATGCACGCCAGTTTTTGCGTCGTTTGCTTCCAGCGAGCAGCTCGCCGGACGATGGATCTGCGAGGACTTCGGCTACCATCTCGTTTTCTTCCTCCCTCTTCTTCCTCCTCTTCTTCTTCCTCCACCTCCTCCTCCTCCGCCTTTTTCTTCCAGCGTCTTGCGCTGCCTTTCTTTTCCCCGCCATCCCCTCTCTCTTTTTCTCCCTCCCTTTTTCTCTCCCTCTCTCCCTCTCTCTCTCCCTTTCTCTCCTCCACGTCCTCCTCCACTCTCTCTCTCCCCCTCGCCGCGCCGAGCTTATCCTCCGTCTCCGTCCGTCGCGGCGTCGATCGTCCGCTCTCTAACCCACCCTCGCGTACAATGAAACCGAAAATCTTCTCCGGCACCCGGGGAATGCGGCGCATGATTACCTACATCGAACCAGAGGGCCGACTCGCAAGAAGGACCAGCTCCTCTGTCCCAGCCACCGCGCCACTCTATCTCTCTCTCTTTCTCTCTCTCCTTCTCTCTCTTCCACCGAAACCAACGATTCTTCGTGGCTGTCCCCAGCGAGAGACGATCGATCGTCGAAATCGGCCGGAGACGACCGCCTGTTCCTTCGATCGCGCTAGGTGTCTCGATCCTCCGTATGTAAACGAGCGACCCGCTCCCCTTCTTTCCGAAAAATTTGTCTCGAGATTCCGCTCGCCGAGGACGCCTTTCGACTTCCAGATGTCTGTCGAATTTCCATCTCTCCTGGCGAACCGTTCTCACTTGTCCTATGGACGCAATTTTTTCGCGACACGGTGAAACTGTAGATCAGAAATCCCCCTCGTGTGCGAATCTTTCACTCGGTGCATCGAATTTTCCTTCAAACACTGAATTTCGAATTTCTGACAGTACTAGAACCACCGCCATGTGTTTCACATTACGCGTTAATTATAATAATCGAAATGACGCAGCGAAAGGTGTACTTAAATATTCTAATTAATCTATAGGAAGATAATTATCCTGGGAAACCAAAAATTAAAATTGGCACTCTAAACCACGCAGGGTACTTGGTTTTCTCGACCATAAGCACCGAAAATTTCTCTAGAAATTGCCGCAGTGACATTGGAACAACCTGTCCCAGGTAGCAGCTGCCAGCAACGAAAATCGTTTCCCCGAGGAGGAGAATTAAGCGGATTTCCATGAACGTCGGCCGCTCGCGGCTTTACCGGTCCAAGTTTTTTCGAGCTTTCACGGCAGGCTCATTGAATTGAATCAGCCGGCATTAAGTCGGATTATATAGCTAAACTGTCGAAGATGAAACGCGTCGCGAACAGATATATTAAGGCTGTCAGTGGAGACGGAAGGCTACATGATCGGACTGGCGAACGAAGGCGGACGCAAAACGAGAGGACGAAAACCACCGCTTCATTCACGACGTCGAGACGCTGCGACGAAGCACGCGACAGCTTTCCTGTCTCGTGACCGTGAACCGTTAACGTCCAGGGAGCACGACGGCCGCCGCATCCTGTCTAGGATCGTCGATCGATAGCCCGAGACTCGGAGAAAAACCGTTCGTTATCCTCGACACAAGACTACGTGTATGATCCCCTACGTGGTCCGAGCGTTATCGCGCGCCCCAGGATCGTTTCTCGTATGGATTCCGGGCGATAAACGGCCCCGAGATTAGGTGCTTCGCGAGGGAGATTGAAATTCCTCGACGATCGACGCTTTTAGGAAAACGTTGGATTTCGAGAGAAGTCGAAGAATTCGAGATGTTTGCCTCCGAGGCCGTGTCCAGGTAGGCGGAGCCTCGACGAAGATGCGCGGGGTGGACAGGGGATGGAAATTCGAAGAAAATCGAAAGCAGAGGAGCTCTGAGTAACGAGGCTCCTTGGGTTGTCGATTTGCTGATGTTGGAAAGATAAGTTTAGCTATAGGCAAAAATTAATTTGGAGTATAAGATACGAATAAATAGTTCATAAGATGTAAGTTTCTAGAAGGAATGTTTTGTGTAAACGTTGAATGGGAATTGGAGGTTAGGGCGAACGAAGATAGTCCTTCGCGGAGTTTGAACAAGGGTTGACGTGCGAGTGTTGATTGCTCGATCATAGATCGGTTATCAGTCTAGTCTGTTAGTTATACTTTACTCCTAAGTCTCACTTAACCCTTTGCACTCGACGATTTTTTGAATAAGAAGGGTACGAGTTGATAAATTTTCTGCTATAAGGATAATGATATTTTTTAGCAGCAAAAGTTTAGCTATATGCAAAAATTAATTTGGAGTATAAGATACGAATAAATAGTTCATAAGATGTAAGTTTCTAGAAGGAATGTTTTGTGTAAACGTTGAATGGGAATTGGAGGTTAGGGCGAACGAAGATAGTCCTTCGCGGAGTTTGAAGAAGGGTTGACGTGCGAGTGTTGATTGCTCGATCATAGATCGGTTATCAGTCTAGTCTGTTAGTTATACTTTACTCCTAAGTCTCATTTAACCCTTTGCACTCGACGATTTTTTGAATAAGAAGGGTACGAGTTGATAAATTTTCTGCTATAAGGATAATGATATTTTTTAGCAGCAAAAGTTTAGCTTTATGCAAAAATTAATTTCGAATATAAGATACGAATAAATAGTTCATAAGATGTAAGTTTCTAGAAGGAATGTTTTGTGTGAACGTTGAATGGGAATTGGAGGTTAGGGCGAACGAAGATAGTCCTTCACGGAGTTTGAAGAAGGGTTGACGTGCGAGTGTTGGTTGCTCGATCATAGATCGGTTATCAGTCTAGTCTGTTAGTTATACTTTACTCCTAAGTCTCATTTAACCCTTTGTACTCGATGATTTTTTGGATAAGAAGGGTACGAGTGGACAAATTTTCTGCTATAAGGATAATGATATTTTTTGAGCAGTAAATAAGAAACCGTATAATAACTAACACGTAGAATTATTTAATTTTGATACCTCGCACGCTGTCACATTATTTTAAATTTGATGTATTAATTAATATCGAGCTTCAAAATTTTATCAAATGGCGACTGAAAGGTGCCTCTCGAGTGCAAAGGATTAAGACGTTGACTGTCACGCAACTTTTCACGAGTAAGGTCTAAGAAGCCGATTTGATTTAATCGTGTTATATTATTAAAAACTTTATTTATAGTACATAGTAATAATCAAAAAGTTTGAAAAATGTTTTCTTTTGAAAAAAAGACATGTTACGAATTATCTCGTGGTTGGCAGTCAACGTGTTAACTCGTAATAGATATATATTGGATTAAAACGACATCTCTTATCCCTTACATTTGCCAATTAAAAATATCTCTAGATACGCTTAGTGACAAAAGTTAAGAAACAACGTAATCGTTTGGTAATTTGGGTATATTCTCTATCTTCTATGACACGTAGGTTGAAACTAAAAATGGCGTAATAAGATAACATTCCATACATCGGTAAACAAGGAGTTTGTTTATTGATATATGGATTGTTATTTTATTATACTATTTGTCGAAAAGATAAATTTAGCTATAGACAAAAATTTATCTAGAATATAAGATACAAATAAATAGTTCATAAGATGAAAGCTGGAGGTTTAAGCGAACCCTCTTGACACTCTCTCAGGAATCGGGTACAGCTGCAGATGTGTCTTAAAAGAGAGTGCAAGTCCTTCGAGTCATAGATTTAGTTGAAACTTTACAAATTTGTAGATTTAATAGATAGTAATATTCGATAGATAAAACAAAATCGCCCTGTACTCGATTCATCGTCAAACGTCATATTATTATTATTACTATTATATTATTCGTAAATGGACCGTAGTCCGCATTTACATAAAATTTCACACATAAAAGAAAAACAAATATATACATAATATAACACCGAAGGGACGTGCTTATAAACGCTTTGTTCAGGAGGAATAGCTTTAATCAATAGTCATCCGTAATAGTCTTTTGAAAATTTGTAAAAACCCATAAAAAGGATCTATACGATTATAAAGAGTGTTTGAATCAGTAATAATACGAGAAATTGGATTAATTAATCCATATCTAGATCTGGATATATGTATACGAAAACCTGCTCTAGATCTCAATACACGTCTGACAGGTAGAAATTAATTTGCGTAAGAAGAGAGGAGCAATCAATTTTATTTTACTATTATTTTACTGTTAGAAGCCATAATCCCCATAGCTGAGAACGAAAAATTTATTCCCTTTATGCTGGAAGATTCTCGAGACTCGAGCAGGAAACGCGTAATGCGCCATAATTTTCTACGATGATCTCGAGCTAGCAATTAATTTCGTGGATCTCGATCTAAGTTTGGAAACGCTATAATTCAAGCAGCCTTCTCGGAAGCTGCCCGAAAGGCGGAGGAGGAAGGAGACAGCCGGGTTTTTCGCGGCGCGAGCGCGATCTAATTGGATACGAAATGAAGTGGACGAAATCCCGGGGCAAAAATGGCCGCGATGGAATTTGAAATTCATATCTTCCGGCTGCGCGAAAGGGTGCGTCGCTCGCGCATCCGTCATCTTTTTCTGCCGGACAGGAGAGCGCATAATTGCGCTGCTGCATAAACCGCGTCCTGCTCGGACGTCGTGTCCGGGTCGATGCCATTGGCCGAGGAGGTCGAAGAAATCTTTATCACGGTGCTTAGCCACTCGTTGCGTCATCCTTCGCGCTCCCGGACCAAACTTTTATTTTTCTCCGCAAATTTCCCGAGTCCTAACCTAACTTAATCGTATCTTATTTAATCTAATCATGTTAGATTTTCCTAATCTAACCTAACCGTATCTTCTCCCTCTATTATTCCAGGCGAAAAATGAATAAAATTAAAAATTGCAGGTAAAATCGACGATAATGAACTTTTATTATTCTGCGCAAATTTCTCGAATCCTAACCTAACCTAAACATATTTTATTTAATCTAATCGTGTCAGATTTTCCTAACCTAACCTAACCGTATCTTCTCCCTCTATTATTCCAGAGGAAAAATGAATAAAACTAAAAATTGCAGGTAAAATGGACGATAATGAATTTTTATGTTTCTCTGCAAATTTTCCGAATCCTAACCTAACCTAATATTGTCTTATTTAATCTAATCGTATCATATTTTCCTAACCTAACCTAACCATATCTTCTCCATGTATTTTTCTAGACGAAAAACGAATAAAATTGAAAATTGCAGATAAAATGGACGATAATGAACTTTTATTTTTCTGCGCAAATTTCTCGAATCCTAACCTAACCTAAATATATCTTATTTAATCTAATCGTGTCAAATTTTCCTAACCTAACCTAATCGTATCTTCTCCCTCTATTATTCCAGATGAAAAATGAATAAAATTAAAAATTGCAGGTAAAATGGACGATAATGAACTTTTATTATTCTGCGCAAATTTCTCGAATCCTAACCTAACCTAAACATATTTTATTTAATCTAATCATGTCAGATTTTCCTAACCTAACTTAACCATATCTTCTCTTTATATTTTTCCAAAATAAGAATGAATAAAATTAAAAATTGCAGGTAAAATGGACGATAATGAGCGGTTCGCGTCGGAAACGATCCTCGTCGATCTTTTCGAGTTTCCACGCAATATCGCTCGCGTGTGTGTAAGCGTGCAAGAAAGAAGAACGGTAGTAGAGAAAAGTATAAACTGCGCTCTGTGAAATTCAACCGAGTCGTAGAACTCGATCGTCCTCCTTTTACCCGGCCAAGTGGAACCTCGTCGAAAACTGTCACCGAGCGAGTCGCGGATGATAATCGATGATCATTGATTCCCGGTCCGCGATACGGGTTCTTCCGTCAGCTATATAACGATTTTTAACGAGCGCTGTTTTTCACCTCTAACGATTTAAACGAGGGCGCGCACTACGCAAAGCGTTCTCGGGATTGTTATAATTAACGAGGATTAATAATAACACCGTGGAGGCCCCCTGTCTGATCTTAATTGCAATTAATTTCCAATTCACCTGTTTACCCGTGCTACGTGAATCTGCCCCACCAGCCGTACCCGCGCTCTCCGCTCTCTCGCTCCTCGTCTCTGTTATGAATTAAATGCGCGCTAACGTTAGACGATGTTAACGATTAGGATCAGGGGTCGCGCTAATTAAAGGCGCAGCCGTCAGGTCGCTCCGCGTATAATTCCGGCGTATATTTTAAGCAAAATAAGACGTAACCTGACGTTCAACGTCTGCTTTCGCCGAGTAGTTGCAATAATATCGAACGCGGAATATTTTCGCGCGGAACGCTAACGGGTTCTTACCTCGGTTTCTTCCAGGAATCGCGGCCCCCCTGACGTTGTCGATAAAAATATAATTAGAAGACAACGCTCGAATCGGAGACATCGGAGAGATCGACAGGGGGCTCGAGGAATTCCATCTTCCTTAGTAAATGAAAAATGGCGACGGAGAAACGCCATCGAAATTTAGACACGCGACGGAATAATTCGTCCGAGGTAATAACGGAACGACTATCGGGAAAAAGAGATTATCGGGAAAGAAGGGGGCAAAGGACGAAGGAGTGGAAGAGTTTGTAGCTCGATTTCGGCTTCACGGGTCGTCGATTAACCAGAAGAGGCGATGAAAGAGTTCGATGAAATAATGACGGGACCAGGTCGATAAATAGTACGCCTCTGCTGCTCTCAGGGGCGGAGTGAGGCAGGTGGAAGGGGACCGGCGGGGCCCTTCGGGGCCCGCGTTAATGCCAGCCAACGGAAGACAGCTATCAAAAGCCCGTATTTAAATATTATCAGTGAAATTACAGTGCTCACTGCTCGCGAAGGCTGCTCGGTCATTACCGACTGGCAATTCGGCCTCTTTAATCGCCGTTGTCAATACTAATCGACATCGTCGTTATTTAATATTCCTCCGCGTGTTTTTCCCTTTTTTACCCGCCCGATCCGGGCCACTCTTTCCTCTTTCTTCGGCCAACGCCGAAGCTTTTATCGGAGATTAAGAGCCTTCTCCTTTCAGCTGTTCCAAACCTTGATCTGGATTAGTCGAATATATCGGTGCCCTCATTAACGGAACTCTCCGTCTCCACTTTCTCTCCGGTTTCCTGCAGCCCCTTTCGACACCGGGCACACGCGTTCCTTTAGTTTTTGTTCCGTTCGCGAAATACCACCCAATGCTGCTGCGTCCCTCTCGTTTCATATTCATCGATACGCGTTAAATAGAAAAAATAATTACCTCCACCTCGCTGAATTCCTCCCTAATGAAATTAACTCTGCCGAACCTAATAATTAACCGAGAGCATCTCCATGCGGGAACGGCACGTATGAAAAGTCCCACTTGTACTCTCACATTCTAATTCGCATCCCACACCGTCTGACTGACTCCGCTCGACTTCGATTCTCACGCCGACCCGATTCATATGGGCCAGGGGCCCCGTCCATTCAGACTCGCGTACCGTTACATCCCGCAGACGATCCTCCGCGTCGACCTGCGCCGCGCGTATGCACGAAAACGAGCGGATCGTCGCGTACTCGTGTTATACGCGGCGGCGGCTGAAATTATCCGGATTACGCGCGAGGGTACCGAAACGTCGAGCGTATTAGACAGGCTATACAGGCTGTCTTTAGCGTGGCAGCGGCGTAATAACACGGCTAGTCGCAATTAGGAACCGTCTACGTCGAAATAGTATCGGCGTTGGGTATCTGCGGTATATGGACCTCGTTAGCATAGACCGGCGAATAGAGCAACGGTGGAAGAGGGAGGCCTGCATGCGCGTACGGTGTAGGAAGGAAGGTTGGTCGGGGGGCGTAGGGAGGAACGTCGGCGGGGATCGAGGAGGTGGAGAAATAATTAAAGCTCAACGATCGCTATCTAAATAATTAGAAGTTGGCGTGACTCTGCATAAGGCCGCGTGTACGCGCCGACTGAACTGTCAGATCGTAAGATTCCGCGAGGCGGGCATAATTAGGCGAGAAATATGAACGCGAAATCCGTGTATTTAAATGGCGACGCGGCGAAGGAAGCGATGTGTCAAAATCGTGCCGCGGATATTTTTCCACGACCGCCGCCGCGCGAATCCGCAACGCTTCCTAGCCGGCCGTGAGTCAGCCCCGACGCGCTTTCGACTATCGTTTTGCGCAATCCCGCGGCCAGAGTTCGCATCGTGGAACCGTGAAAAAACTCGGGAAGGAAGCGTTGCGAAAGCGCGGCGAGGGGTGCGCAGGCGGAACACCTCGACGCGTGGACGGTGTCGAAAAACGCTAACAAATTACCTCTATATAATGGCCCTCGCGCGCTTTCCAAATCGGATTTTCCTTTTTCCGAATTTCCCGCAACTTCAACGCCTGTACAAGCTTCCTATGGAAACCTCGGTTCGCGTCCTTCGAGTAATTCTTACTCCGAGTTGACACTTACGAGATCGGGGGGCCCCCCTGTCGTTGGAATCTATGACAACGATCTTAATGTACCTCCTGTCATCGTTAACGTACATAGTCAGCTCTCGAAATTAACGTCCCGATTATTTTGACAAATTCTTGCCAAATTAGGGCGCAAAGGGGTGTACCTTGTGTTTAAAAATTAACAAAAATTGAACAAATCGAAATATCCAGTCCAACTTATTGTCCACGAATGTAAATAAGATTGAAAATTCCTTCTGTTTCAGGTAAGACGAATTGGGAAATCATGCTAAGAAATAAGGGATGATCGATTGCGTTTACACCCTATCGCGTGCCACTTGGGCTCACATGCAAATGACGCTGGTTCGATGTCCAAGGGCCCGGAACACGCGGCGAATTCGCGAATAGAGACGGAAGAACGCAGGTAGGATGGACGTGCTCGGCGGCATTGTCAAAGGGTTCCACCGGGAGGCTCGCGAATCACAGATGCAATCAGATAAAGGGCGGTTCTTCTCGGATTACCGTATGCGAGCCCCCGCTGTGTCCACGCACCTTAAACTACCATTCTCACGTGCGGCGACACAACCGGGGCCCACGTGCTCGAGATACAGTTGAGGCCGACCGGCGAGCGGTTCCCAGGCGTTATCGGGATCAAATTATATAATGCACCCTTGACAAGGATTACACGAGCACGAGGTCTTTGTTAGACGCGAGTGCCAGGCTTCTTTCGGTTTGCTTCTATTCAACGCCGGTTAGAACGCTTTTGTAGTTAATGAATCTTTCCTCACTGTCCGACTGTTTGCCACGAGTGACAGCGCACTGTGTCATTTTCGCTCTTCCCTTCGACCAATGCCATCGGGGTACGAATTTCACTTGGAAAATGAATGGGATAAGTACAAGTACGTGAGAATGGACCAAAGAAATTTTGCTATTCGAGAAATTTTGCTTCCTAAAGATAGCCATGTTCCTTGACATATGTTTGCAAACTGCATCTATAAAATTAGGGATCTATTTGCTAAGATATCTACGTGACGATGAAAAATATTAAATATAGACGATAATAAAGGAAAGAAACGTGTTTAAAAAATAAAAATAAAAATTGGTCATATACACGAGATAGTAGGGAGAATTCCACGAATGTAAGAATAATTTGCCACGAGTGACAACGCCCCCTGTCATTTTCGCTCTTCCCTTCGACTATTGCCATCGGGGTACGAATTTCACTTAGAAAATGAATGGGAGAAGTACAGGTACACGAGAACAGTCCAAGAAAATTTTGTTCCCTAACGATAATCATATTTCTTGACATATGTTTGCTAACTGCATCTACAGAATTAGGGATTCATTCGCCAAGGTATCCATGTGTAAATGAAAAATGTTGAACATAGAGGATAATAAAGGAAATAAATGTGTTTAAAAAATAAAAAGAAGATCGGTCATATATACGGGATAGTAGGAAAAATTCCACGGATGAAGGAATAGTTTGCCACGAGTGACAGCGCACCCTGTCATTTTCGCTGTTCCCTTCGACTAATGCCACTGGGGTACGAATTTCACTTAGAAAATTATTCAGATAGGTACAGGTACACGAGAGCAGTCCAAGAAAATTTTGTTCCCTAACGATAATCATGTTTCTTGACATATGTTTGCTAACTGCATCTATAGAATTAGGGTTTCATTCGCCAAGGTATCCATGTGTAAATGAAAAATGTTGAACATAGAGGATAATAAAGGAAATAAATGTGTTTAAAAAATAAAAAGAAGATCGGTCATATATACGAGATAGTAGGAAGAATTCCTGGGATGAAAGAGTAGTCGTGGAACGCGGAACAGCGTAGAATTAAGAACGTCACGACGAGACGTCGAGAGGCTCTGGTCGGATGACAATAACGAAACGATCTTCCACGTACATTCGATTAAACAATCACTCCCGCGGGCTCGTCGCGAACGAATTCGATCACGTCCCGGGGATACCGGACGACCACTATGATTACGCGAGCCACCTTGACGACGGACCGTAGTCGTGCTAGCTCCGAGGTAGTACCAATGGAGTCGATACACGCTGGAATTAATCGGACTTTTGTTCCGCGGCAGAGTGCTTATTAAGCCTGATTCTTTATTAAGCCTCTGCAGGCATGCAAACTCGAAGCAAATGGCGGCTGTGCGGAGTCCTTCATCACACGCAGACGTGACCGATCGGCGACAGTAAGTCGATTGCACATTACGAGTTACGATCTATGGATCTCCACGCGTTGACGTCTGACGATGAATCGAGTATACCGCGACTTTGTTTTATATATCGAACATTACTGCGTTTAAAATTTCGAAGCAAAATCTACATATGACACATCTGACGGTGAATCGAGTACAAGGTGACTTTGTTTTATTTATAGAATATTACTGCCTTCATAATTTCGAAGCAAAATTTTCTTTTATGTGTGAAATTTTATATAAATGGACTACGATCCGTTTATGAATATAATAATAATAATAATATGGCATATAATAGTGAATCAAGTACAGGACGACTTTGTTTTATCTATCGGATATTACTACGTTTAAAATTTCGAAGCAAAATCTATATGACACATGTGATGGTGAATTGAATACAAGGCGACTTTGTTTTATTTATGGAATATTACTGCGTTTAAAATTTCGAAGCAAAATTTTCTCTTATGTGTGAAATTTTATATAAATGGACTACGATCCGTTTATGAATATAATAATAATAATAATAATATGATTTCTGATGGTGAATCGATTACAGGGCGACTTTGTGTTATTTATCAAATATTACTGTGTTTAAAATTTCGAAGCAAAATCTACATATGATGTCTGACGATAGATCGAGTATAGGGCGACTTTATTTTATCTATAAAATATTACCGCGTTTAAAATTTCGAAGCAAAATTTTCTCTTATATTTGAAATTTTATGTAAATGGACCTCGATCCGTTTATAAATAAAATAATAATAATAATAATAATATGACGTCTGTTGGTGAATCGAATACAGGGCAACTTTGTGTTATTTATCAAACATTACTGCGTTTAAAATTTCGAAGCAAAATCTACATATGATGTATGACGATGAATCTAGTATAGGACGGCTTTGTTTCATCTTTGGAATATTACCGCGTTTAAAATTTAAAAGACACGCCATTTTAATTTTGGAGAATAATTCGTCGATAACTAAAATGCATCAAAGAAGATGAACGTCACGAGCTCTCTCGAACCGTCTGTATTTCGCAAACTGAACATTCCATGTATGTACATTGTAACTTCATTAATTATCGATAAATGGACCATCCTGTTCAGCGATTAATTAATTCCTCGGACGTGAGATTCTTTGGCCGCTTTACGAGTTATCCTTCGAACGCTTATGAACGATTTCTCACGACTTGGCAAAACCTGCAACAAGTTTCTTTCCTTATTCGTCGAATAGATAGCATGCGCGCTGGATGCTAACGATCGCCGATTTCTTGGTACCCGAATCGAACGAGCCGGCGGCCGATCTTGGTCGGAAAAACACGATCTGTGTGACCGAGTCGGAGAACGACCGGTCGATTTTCATTTTAGACGAGTTCCCGCATTTGTGTGCCTTCAGCTGGTACCGTTCGCCATATTGACGGCCGCAGAAGTCGCACTTGTACGGCTTTTCGCCGATGTGACCGTAAATGTGCTTCGCCAGCTTCGTTTTCACGCTGAACCGAGACTTGCACAGGTCGCACTCGAATCGCTTCACCCCGGTGTGACGATACCTGTGCACCTTCAGGCCCCAGGACCTCCTGTAACACTTCCCGCAGTCCTCGCACTTGTAGGGCCTCACTCCTGCAAAGGAAACGTCCCGTTTCATTAAATTCCTTTCACCGAAATAATCACAACGTGACGCAGCGAGTGATTCTGTCTGCTCTCCATTGCTAAGGTCTGTTCTCACGTAACAGATATTTTTAGGGATTTTTTCGCGATCATGGCGCGGCTCAACCGCACTGCGCGAGATTTTTAAACTCGACTGGCACGCTTCACGTTTGAAGCGCGATAATTCAGTGAGAAAAAATCGTACGTTGGTTTTTGAGGAGTCTGTGCGTAGAAGAGACTTAGATCTTTGAATTCCTTGTGTAAAGAATCGCGAGAAAAATTTATCAATCTCCGTGGAGTCGTTCGAATTTGGAAAAGTTTGGAAGGGTAGACTCATCCTCGAATTTTGGTCTCGCGGTTAAGTACGAAAGCATGTTCGAAAATTTCGATGAAGACGCAAGAAAATAGGATCTTTAATCTTTAGAATGACCAAAGATTCGCTTCTGTACCATTTACTATTTTTTTTTCTTTTTTATAAATATTTTGGCTCAATTCGATAATATAATACTCGAGAATATTCCACATACCACGATGGTAAGCGCTTCATTGCTGCTACCACGATGTACACCTCCTATTCACCCAATTCCATCCGTAATTATGGCAAAATATGAATACGTAAAAATTTCGAATTTCTTTCCTGTGTACCTAGCTTAACAAGTAACGCGTAACGCCAGAGCCGAACTAAATTAGTTAAAGCACTGACGAACCACGGTTTATACCCGGAAACCTGCGTCGTGATTTTCTTAATTCGCCAGCGTTCCACTTGTCAGTGGTCGTAAAGTGCGAACAAAAAGGAAGCGATTAATGGAATAAATAATATAACAGCTGGTTCCTTCAGCGACCAACTTCTGGCCCATTATATTCCAGCGTTTACAACCGAAACGTTATCGACGTTTAAGTACACGTCTATCGTACATCGCGGAACACGATGAAACCCCCGTCGTGACGAGAAGGGGTTAATTGGCAGGCGTGTAAGACCCGTAGACCGCGAGTAATCCTTGATTTTCTAATTAATTCGACCCTTCCTCCGCTGTAACACAGTGGCGTAAGTGGCTAGCAGGCTTATCTTCGCGATTTTTATGTCTCAATACCAGCCTCGAATTTATACGAGGAAGCATAACCTTCGTCGAAGGAAGTTGGCTCGCTCTTCGTGTCGAGCAGTAGGTTCATCCGTTCATCCACGCGCATCTTCCTTCCGCGATATCGCGTGGATGTGAGAACATTCGCTTTACCCTGTCTGGCTAGCTCGCGTAGGCCGTCAGTCTTCACAGGGTTTTGACAATTCGGAAGCCATAACGCGAAGTGTATGCGAGGTATATGGAAAGTTTGACTGGGGTTCCAAGCGAAGGTATTTAACATCCCGTGATTTCACGGCTGAGATTAATTATTTTAGCTGTTCGATAGGGGATGTGGGATTTAATTAGGAAGAAATTGACACTGTTACTTTATCCATCGAAGAATCCCTGTCTTCATTCGCCTAAATTTATCGAATCATCGTACAATATTCTCAACTAAGCCAGTTTTTGACAATTTAGAAGCCATAACGCAAAGTATATATGAGAGATATGGAAACTTTGTTTGACTGGGGTTGGAAGCGAAGGTATTTAATATTTCCTAGTTTCGTGGCTGAGATCAATTATTATTCCAGCTATTTGATAGGAGATCTGGGATTTAATTACGGAGAAATCGACACTGCTATTTTACCCATAGGAGAATCCCTGTCGTTATTCGCCTAAATGCTATGGAACTGTCATACAATATTCTGAACGAAGCAAAAATTACACGAAGCTACTATAGGTAGTCTCTTCGCGCTGTCAGACTTCACCAGGTGTTGACTAATTCAGAAGCCATGATGCAAAGTACATGCGAGGTATTAAAGAAAAAATTAGTCAAAACTATCAGAGCTAACCTCTTAACGTTGTCGAACTTCGCCAGGTGTTGATTAATTCAGAAGCCATAATGCAAAGTACATGCGAGGTACATCGAAATTTTGTTTGACACGAATTGGAAGCGAAGGTATTTAATATGACATAGTTTTGCGGCTGAGATTAATTGTTCCAGTTGTTCGATAGAAGATCCGGGATTTAATTATTAAGAAATTGACAGTGCTATTTTATCCATCAGAAAATCTCTGTCTTTATTCGTCTAAATCCTACGGAACTGTCGAACAATATTTTGAACAAAGAAAAAATTAGTCAAAACTATCAGAGCTAACCTCTTAACGTTGTCGAACTTCGCCAGGTGTTGATTAATTCAGAAGCCATAATGCAAAGTACATGCGAGGTACATCGAAATTTTGTTTGACACGAATTGGAAGCGAAGGTATTTAATATGACATAGTTTTGCGGCTGAGATTAATTGTTCCAGTTGTTCGATAGAAGATCCGGGATTTAATTATTAAGAAATTGACAGTGCTATTTTATCCATCAGAAAATCTCTGTCTTTATTCGTCTAAATCCTACGGAACTGTCGAACAATATTTTGAACAAAGAAAAAATTAGTCAAAACTATCAGAGCTAACCTCTTAACGTTGTCGAACTTCGCCAGGTGTTGATTAATTCAGAAGCCATAATGCAAAGTACATGCGAGGTACATCGAAATTTTGTTTGACACGAATTGGAAGCGAAGGTATTTAATATGACATAGTTTTGCGGCTGAGATTAATTGTTCCAGTTGTTCGATAGAAGATCCGGGATTTAATTATTAAGAAATTGACAGTGCTATTTTATCCATCAGAAAATCTCTGTCTTTATTCGTCTAAATCCTACGGAACTGTCGAACAATATTTTGAACAAAGAAAAAATTAGTCAAAACTATCAGAGCTAACCTCTTAACGTTGTCGAACTTCGCCAGGTGTTGATTAATTCAGAAGCCATAATGCAAAGTACATGCGAGGTACATCGAAATTTTGTTTGACACGAATTGGAAGCGAAGGTATTTAATATGACATAGTTTTGCGGCTGAGATTAATTGTTCCAGTTGTTCGATAGAAGATCCGGGATTTAATTATTAAGAAATTGACAGTGCTATTTTATCCATCAGAAAGTCTCTGTCTTCATTCGCCTAAATCCTACGGAACTGTCGTACAATATTTTGAAGAAAGAAAAAATTAGTCAAAGCTATCAGAGCTAACCTCTTAACGTTGTCGAACTTCGCCAGGTTTTGACAATTCAGAAACCACAACGCAAAGTATATGCGAGGTATATGGAAACTTTGTTTGACACGAGTTAGAAGCGAAGGTATTTAATATCTCACAATCTCGCGGCTGAGATTAATTATTATTCCAGCTGTTCGATAGGAGATCTAGGACTTAAGCTGAAATCGACACTGCTACTTTGCTCATGCTGTCAGACTTCACCAGGTGTTGACTAATTCAGAAGTCATGATGCAAAGTACATGCGAGGTATATCGAAATTTTGTTTGACACAAATTGGAAGCGAAGGTATTTAATATGACATAGTTTTGCGGCTGAGATTAATTGTTCCAGTTGTTCGATAGGAGATCCGGGATTTAATTATTAAGAAATTGACAGTGCTATTTTATCCATCAGAAAGTCTCTGTCTTCATTCGCCTAAATCCTACGGAACTGTCGTACAATATTTTGAAGAAAGAAAAAATTAGTCAAAGCTATCAGAGCTAACCTCTTAACGTTGTCGAACTTCGCCAGGTTTTGACAATTCAGAAACCACAACGCAAAGTATATGCGAGGTATATGGAAACTTTGTTTGACACGAGTTAGAAGCGAAGGTATTTAATATCTCACAATCTCGCGGCTGAGATTAATTATTATTCCAGCTGTTCGATAGGAGATCTAGGACTTAAGCTGAAATCGACACTGCTACTTTGCTCATCGTGGAATCCCTGTCTTCGTTCTCCTAAATGCAACAAACTGTCATACAACATTCCGAACAAAGAGAAATTTACCGAAGCTACCAGAAACAGCGAAAAACTCTTACCATAGTGGGACAGAATGTGGTGCTTCAAGGCGCCCTTGAGATGAAACCGGTGCTTGCAGATGTCGCACTCGAACCTTCTGACACCGGTGTGCGTGAGCTTGTGCGTCTTCAGCACGGAGGACCTCTTGAACTTGGCGGGACAAAGGTCGCACTCGAAGGGCGAGTCCGCGGTGTGAACGATCATGTGTGCCCTGAGGCTGCTCGGTCGTAGGAACCTCTTCTTGCAGATGGAGCACTCGAACGGCTTCACGTTCGTGTGCATCAGCTTGTGATCGCGCAACGACTGCCGATGGAGCAGCTTCTTCTTGCACACGCCGCACTCGAACGGCCTTCGGCTCGAGTGCACCTCCGCCTGGTGCGTCCTCAGCTGGTCCCTCTGCTGGAATTCGAGGCGAGTCGCGCGGTAATTGATCGCGTTTTGTAGAAAGACTGGTGTCGATCTTGTTCCCCGTTGCTGTTCTCGAGCGTTTTTACCGGCACGGCGGAAGAAAACGTGCAAGCGCGAGAGCATACCTGAAATCGGAGGCTGCAGTGCCTGCACATGAACGCTTTCAGCGCCTCGTGGAGCCTCAGGTGATCCTTCAGAGCCGACGACCTTGAAGCGAGAGACGTTACACGGAGACAAAGTGGAACCGGAGAATTCGCGTGTGTAGCGACTTACCGTGAGAACTGCTTCGCGCAGAGGCCACACTGGAACAATTTTCCGTGGCTGTGACCCACCATGTGCGTCTTGAACTCGGCCTCGTCGGGGAACTCGATCCTGCACACGCTGCAGATCAAGCGTGTCCCGGTGGTTAGCGCTGCTATGTATTCCTCGAAATCCACGTACTCTTCCAGCGTGATTTCTCTCTTAACCAAAGACAAGCTTCCTCTTTTTCCGTACTTCTCGTGCATACGAGTCAGTCCCTGATTCTGCGGATTCCGCGCCACCTTTCTGCACCCGGGCTCGTAAGAAACCTCGACGTGCAGCTCGTCGTTGGCCGAGAAATTCTCGATCTCGTCGAGCACCTCGGTCTTGATTTTCACCTTGTTCGAGCGGAAAAAGTCGGCTGATTTTCATATCGCACGCGCGGTTTCCCTCGACGTAATCGCGTGCCGCGATCTCCCCGGTTTCGTGGACATTGCATATGCAGGATATTAGATAATTTCGCGCGCGCTTCCGCGAGAAATGGCGGCTCCGCGAAAGGAGGCGCTCCGCGAGGAGTGCGTTAACGACTCGGTGCTCGATTACGTAAAACGAAACGAAAGAAAAGATGGAGGGAAAAGTGCAGGAAAAAGCGTCGAGCAGGGGAAAAACGCGGAGAAAAGGGAAAAACGTTGCGTCGCGTGCGTTTGAAAATGGCTGCTCTTGCGCAACCGATTATGCAATTAGCGAGTGGATAGAGCAACGAAATAACGGTGGTTGTAAATCGGAGTGGCTATTTTGCCAACTGAGCTGTCGGTGCGCTATCATAACCTAATCGCTGTCACACCTCAGAGAACCTACTTCTTCGCAGCGCTCGCAACGCTTCTGCGAGCCTATTATCTTCACTTCATCGTCCTCCTCGTCGTCTTCGACGTCCTCACGGTCTCCATCTTCGTTTCTCGTTATGTCCTCGCTGTTTTCCAACATGTCGCGTTCCTAATTCGGCTGAACGAAAGCAAACGCGTGAAGGAGGCGAGAGGAGTTCGAGAAACAACGAAGCAACGACGAATTTCAGGCGTGTTAATATCTCGTTGCACGACTTTTGTACTTTTTCCTCGGATATCGAACGTAAGGTGTTCCCAAAAGATTCGGTAAACTAGGTGAAGATGGCTTCTCAGACCAGTCACCGCTTTACCTCAGATTGCTTATGCAAACACAGGTGTGGCTACATTCCGACGTAGCTCGTGTATCCATTAGGCCTGGTACAGGCGACCGATGCGACATCCGTGATATTCAACGATCACGCCGCGAGATATGGCAGATTCGTGTCTCTAATGCCGTCATAACGATACAATGCGCAGAGCCTAGGCTTAGAGGTGCGACTCTCGGTGTCACGAATGGGAAGACGTAACGCGACATCATGGATGTCATATTTCCAATAGCACGAACACGTTATGCGTCGAAATTCGTCAAATCGTGCAGTGAATATCGCAAACATCGCGATAAGACATGTCTCCTTTGCTTCTTTCGCAACGCGATCTAGAGATCCTGATATCTGCCAAAGTGGCTATAGCAATCCAATTGTTTCTGAATAATTTTTTGGCTCACCACAATATTAGTCGAAGCTGTCAATACTATCAAACTATTCTGTCAACAATTATAGGAGAATTAAAATGCACTTATCATCGTCAGAAATACGTCTGGACACATAAGATCGCGACACGTATGCGTCGGTCATTGCGTGTCTAATGACACGAACTTATCGTTACGCTATCATTATGAATACGTTTAAATTGTCAAATCGTGCAGTGAATATCGCAAAAATGGTAACACGACATGGCTCCTTTGCATCTTTTGCAACGCGATCCACAGATCCTAATGTCTGTCAAAGTGTCTATAGCATTCCAATAGTTTCTGAAAAATTGTTTGACTCACCACGATATTAGTTGAGAATGTCAATACGATCAAATTATTCTGTCAAAACCTATAGGGGAGTCAAAATGCACTTGTCATCGTTAGAAATACGTCTGGAAACATAAGGTCGCGATGAAATCGTGCAATACATATGCACCGGTCATTGCGTGTCTAATAACACGATCCTATCATCGTGCAATCACCAGGAATACGTTTGAACTGTCAAATCGTGCAGAGTCCGAATAGCAATTTCGCGATATCGCCTATCTGATCTAACATCGCGTTTCCAATTATACCATCGCGTATGACTCGTAATTGTGAATGCGGCTAAATTTAGAACATGGCGAGATATCGTGGGTACGGATATTTACAATAACAAGCAAATCAAACCTATAGTGTCGCGAAATCTCGAGAACGTCTATGCGCATCTCGATGAAAAGAAAGATGGCGCCGAAGGCTCGCAAAGCAACGGACTAGCGTCGGAACAAAGCCGAGTCTGCGCGGGAGATTCACGGTCTGGGATCTAGGTTCGATCGGCGATGCGTCGATGTTTGTTTTTTAATGTAATCGCGACGCGGGGCTTAATTAGGCGATCAGCGATCCCGTGGAATAGCGTGTAAAGTATTTGTATCCCCTAATTACGAGACTTGTTAGCGGGGGCGGCGCTCGGATACTTTATTGGCCCGTAAAAGGCAAATAAAAGCTACAATGAGACGTGGCTAGGCTGAAAACCGAGGAAGCATAAGCTGATAGGAGTAATTAGCGTGCGGCAAGGTGGCCGCGGTTTCAGTGTACTAATCAGAGCGCTGCGAAAGATGCATAACGTGCAGGCTATGAGTTTACGCGATCGTGTGCGTTTAAACGCGAGCGCGCGCTCCTGCTCTGGCCAAAAGTGCGCCGCACTCGCTCGTCTGTAAACTCATAAATAATTATCTCGATATTCGTGAAACGATCTAGACCAGACGAACGAGCTAATTAATTAGAATATAAAAACCAAGCGTAGAGTTCACGTTGCTCGCGATGGAATAGCGGTTCGCCGAGGCGAACACGCCGGTGTTCCTCCCCCGTCATCGCGACGCTTCTGAATATTCGATCGCGATCTGGGATCGACCAAGAGACTGCTGATACCATTCTATGCATATTAAAATTACCGAGTCCTCGGGATACACATCTCCGTGATATCCACCGCGATAATGCAACAGTCTCGCTCCGGCCGAGGCTTTATCGACCTGCAATCTTGTACAAACATCCAGTTTCGAGTTTATCTAGCCACGACGATAACGATAAGAGGCTCGCTCAGCGATTGTTCAGCGCTCAAGGTCTTCACCGAATTTCAATTAATTATCGCCATTATGACGAACGACGAATTATCGAATTCTCGGAACCCCGCGCCACCCTTCTCTGTTCCTGTCCCGATTCCGAACCCGATCGAGATTCGAATAATCGTGTGATCAAGATCCTCGAACGCGAAGGTCAAGCTTGGACCTTGAACGAAGATCTTCGCGGTCTCTTCGGGCACACCTCGATGACGGCCGATCGAGAATTATTCCTCGCGAGTGCGGGACTTCTTTGCGAACGACCTGCACCTGCAACGGTGCAAGAAATTGGCCAGAGTGTTCACAATGCAACATCGAGGAAGCTGTCCCATCCTAACGTCCTGTTTCCCAACATTCTCGACCACCATCGACGCCACGCCGGGACGAGGATTTCAGTGGAAACTCCTTAGCAGCGGTCAGACGCGCGCGCGACGCGATTTCCAAGTGCCTTGAACTCGAGGCTGGGTTCGCGCGAAAAGAGAGGAGGGAAAAAGGAAAAGGACGGAAAAAAAGGCACGAGGCGTCGTGGGAAACGCGGCTGAAATTTCGAGACGGCGTGTATGTATGCAAACGTCGCGTTTTCCTCGCGAGACGCTCATGCAATATTAAAAAGGGATCGGTTAATTGAGACTCCCGGGGGCACCTTAATTAGGGAAATTCAGATTCCCAGCTTTTGGTTTCTTCCCCGTTCAGGCTGTTGCTATCGGTTTGTATAATCGAACGCGGCTTCCTCCTTCTCCTTCCTCGTTCTTCCACGGCCAAATTTAACCTAGAAAAGAGGGAAAAAATAAATATGAATCGTGGAGGAAAATTAAGAGAGATAATAAGCATTCGTTTGTGTAACAATACCGTGAGGTTTCCTTCTACTCCTTCTGCATTTCTCCACGTTCGAGTTTAACCTAAAGAGAGCGGAAGATATTAGGAAAAATATATATGAGTTGTAAGAATGATTAAGGAAAGCAATTGTGATAGTCGTCGGTTGGTATGATCGCACCCTTTCTTCTCGTTTTCAAAGATTCAAATTCAACCTACAAGAGAGGGAAAAATAAATATAAATTGCGAAAGAATATTGAGAGATGATAACTATAGATTTGTATAATAATACCTCGCGATTTTCTCCTCCTTTTTCATTTTTCGCTCTTCGAATTTGACCTAAAAAGAGGAGGAGAAATTAGGAAAATTATATATAAATTATAAGAATGATTGAAGAATAGAATAGTAATAATTATCAGTTAGTGTAATCATACCAGGTGGCTTTCCTTCCTTTCTTCTCGTTTTCAAAGATTCAAATTCAACCTACAAGAGAGGGAAAAATAAATATAAATTGCGAAAGAATATTGAGAGATGATAAGTATAGATTTGTATAATAATACCTCGCGATTTTCTCCTCCTTTTTCATTTTTCGCTCTTCGAATTTGACCTAAAAAGAGGAGGAGAAATTAGGAAAATTATATATAAATTATAAGAATGATTGAAGAATAAAATAGTAATAATTATCAGTTAGTGTAATCATACCAGGTGGCTTTCCTTCCTTTCTTCTCGTTTTCAAAGATTCAAATTCAACCTACAAGAGAGGGAAGAATAAATATAAATTGCGAAAGAATATTGAGAGATGATAACTATAGATTTGTATAATAATACCTCGCGATTTTCTCCTCCTTTTTCATTTTTCGCTCTTCGAATTTGACCTAAAAAGAGGAGGAGAAATTAGGAAAATTATATATAAATTATAAGAACGATTGAAGAATAGAATAGTAATAATTATCAGTTAGTGTAATCATACCAGGTGGCTTTGCTTCCTTTCTTCTCGTTCTCAAATATCCAAATTCAACCTAAAAGAGAGGGAGAAATAAATATTAATCATGAAAGAATATTAGGAGAGCTGATAACCATAAGTTTGTATACTAATACCTCGTAATTCTCTTCTTCTTCTCCTTCTTCTTCTTCATTTTTCGTTGTTTAAATTGAACTTAGAAAGAGGAAAAGAAATTTGGAAAAATATATATTAATTACAGGAATAATTAAAGTAAGGAATGGTAATAATCTCGGTTAGTATAATTGTACCAGGTAGTTTCTTTCTGATCCTTCCTTCTTGTTCCTCGCCATCCAAATTTAACCTAAAAAGAAGAAAATAAAAATTAGCAAAAATAAATATAAAATATAAAAAGGAATTATGAAAGAATAGTAAACATAGGTTTGTATGACTAATACCTCGCAATTCTCTTCTACTTCTTTATTTTTCGCCGTTCTAATTTGGCCTAGAATGAGCAGAAGAAATTTGGAAAAATTAATTATGAGAATAATTAAAAGAGAGAATAGTAATAATTGTTGGTTAGTACAATCGTACCAGGTGACTTTCTTCGTTTCCTTCTATCTCATTTTTAAATATCCAAATTCAATATAAAAGAGATGGAAATATAAATATAAATAATGAAAGAATATTAAAAGAGCTAGTAACCATAAGTTTGTGTACTAATATCTCGCAATTCTCTTCTTCCTCTTTTTCACTTTTTGCCGTTAAAATTTAACTTAGAAAGAGAAAAAGAAATTTGGAAATATGTATATAAATTACAAGAATAGTTAAAGAAAAGAATAATAATAATCGTCGATTAATAGTCTGTTCTTTCTCGTGTCTCTCTATGCAAATTTAATCTAAAGGAAGAAAATAATAATTAGCAGAAATAAATATAAAATATAAAACAAAATTAAAAAGAAACAATAACCATAAGTTTGTATAATAATACCACGCGTTCTCGTTCTCGACGTCCAAATTTAACCCAAAAAGAAGAAAACAAAAATGATAAAACACAAATATAAAAAATAAAACAGGAATTATAAAAGAAAACTATAAATTTGTACAATCGTGACACGAGATATCCTCCTGCCCGACGTGGAAATTCGATCGAAAGAGGGGAGAAGAAATGAGAAAAAGTAAAAGGAAATGGAAAAAAGTGGTAAAAAAGGAAGCTAGGGATAAAAATATTCCTACATAGAGGTGGAAAAATATCGCGACATCGGCGCGAGCGAGCGAAATATAAATGCCCGCGTAAAGATAAACGATCGTGATCAGAATGGCGATCGTTCGACCTCACCCTCCCAATTGGCCGGATCGGACAGCGTCGTTTCCTTTTTCCCTTGGTCGATCGACGATCGAGCGCGATTGCGAAAAAGAAATCGCGTGGCGATCCGGCGTGGCAAATAAATCCGCGACACACAGCGTGGTCCCAGCTGATGCATGATTTCATGGAATCGCGACGAGGGGGCAGCGACGCGGTCGCCCGCCTGCTCTCGCGAGCGCGCGAGCTAGCACGCGTGTGGGAAACTCGCCGGATGCATTATGTATTTATTGCTTTACTTACTTAGTTGGGAATTACTTTTGCCAGCGTAATGACTTTCAGGCAGCGCGCTATCTTAGGAATGCAATAGGCCTGATTTATCGCTCGGTCGCCGTTTTTCTCGGGCCAGTTTGTCGTTATCGGTGTACTTGTCCTGCAGTCCTCCGTCCGTCCGTCGCACCACCGGCCTGTTCTCTGTCCAGCGACCTCGAAACGTCGATGAACAACGATCATGGCGAACGACAGCTCCTTCGATCCTCGGCAATGTCCATCGAACGGGGAACCTTGCCTATGAGACGCATTCGACACGACTCGCGTTTCGATCCTCCCTTCGACGTGCCCCTCTTTCGCTTATCCCTCGCTTTTACCGAAGAAATATCACTCCATCCTTTAGACAATGGCGTCGAGTGGATCACGCGGGGTCACGATGTTTCTATGTTCCAGTCTTCCTATTGGCTAAATTTCGAGTTTAACCTCCCTTCCATATGCCCTCTCCTCTCTCGCCTCTCTCTCGTTTTTACCGAATTAAAATCCTTCGATCCTTTAAAAAATTGCGTCGAGGGGGTCACGCAGGGTCACGATGTTCCAATGTTCCAATATTCTAATATTCTGATCGGCTAAATTTCGAGTTTAATCTCCCTTCCATGTACCCTCCCCTCTCTCGCCTCTCTCTCGCTTTTGTCGAATTAAAATCCCTCTATCCTTTAGAAAATGGCGTCGAGAGGGTCACGCAGGGTCACGATGTTCCAATGTTCTGATCGGCTAAATTTCGATTTTAACCTCCCTTCCATATGCCCTCCCCTCTCTCGCCTCTCTCTCGTTTTTACCGAGTTAAAATCCCTCGATTCTCTAGAAAATGGCGTCAAGAGGGTCCCGCAGGGTCGCGATGTTCCATTGTTCCAATGTTCTAATGTTCCAATGTTCTGATCGCCTAAATTTTGAGTTTAACCTTCCTTCGATGTACCTCTCTCTCGCCTCCCTCTCTCTCTCGCCTCCCTCTCTCGCTTTTACCGAATTAAAATCTCTCCATTGTCTAGAAAATGGCGTCACGTAGGGTCGCGATGTTTCGATGTTCTTATGTTGGAATTGGCTAAATTTTCAGTTTAAAAACGGAATGCGAGATAGGATTACGAGCGAGGCGAGGCCTGAGGCCCGAGGAGTAACCAGAGAAAGGATCGGTAGCGATGGGTAGATGGATGGAATTGGAGGAAAACGAAGGTGGAAGAGTGGTAGGCAGTCTGCAACAGCCGGATAATCGGGAAATCGAATAGGAAGAACGAATCTGGCATTAATGAACTAATTATTGCGAGGATACGATCGGTCGATGTCTGGAGTGTGCTTTCAGCGAGACGACGGCCGTGGAACACGGGCCAGTGAATCGCGCTCGCGAGGAATCGCACATATTTTTTCTCTCCTTTTCATGCAATAATTTCGCTAATTGCCTCCGAGATAGACCGAGGCGGATGAGCATGTGAGTACGCAATAAATATTCGTGATTAATTAACGATGCCAGATGCGCGGTGCCGTTTTAGAGTGGAGAACGGAGAGAACAGAAGGAGGTGAGAGAAAAGAAAGAAAGGAATTGAAACGGCCTGCGCGTTGGGAGCAGTTTTAATTGGACGTCGTATCGTTTCTCGGTTTTACACTTCGGACAGTTTTGTAGGCACGCGTCCTTATCTCGCCGATTATCTGCCTGGTAATATCTGGAACGATAATTTGTCGGGAATATTTATCCCTTCCTGTTCCAGACTGTTCTCGATGGAAAAACTTTTGCCACGAAGAAACGGTTTATCCGACGCGGGCTTCACCGGTGTGACGAAAATTTTCCGTTTTCCATTGTGTTTCGTGCTCGTTCCTTATTATTCCGAGGTTCGAAAAAATTCTACGCCTGTGCGTTCATTTTCCACAGCCACGTCTCACCGCCTTCCTTCCCCCTGTTTTATTTACCACGCGGTGTGAAATATATTTACCTGGATAAATAAATGAATTTCTAAATTTCCTCCACTGTCGATAACTATGCCAGCACGCATACCACGCGAAACACATACCGCGTGGAAAGTGATATCAGAATTTTTGACCTCGGATCATGCTCCAGTGGCTGTAAAAATATTCGAATTCCTGAAGCAGCGAGAATCGCTGAATCGAAACGACCGGGAGAAAGAGAGGAGCCATTGGTACGAGTAAAGAGGATACCGCGGCCATTGGAATCGCGATTCTTTCGATCTTCTTTCGTTAACAAAGGTACTCGAGTCTTTATTACGCCTGATACATATACAGATATATCCTATCGGTCTCCTTTTTTCCCAACGATAGTGTCGTGGAAAGCAAGTTTGTCTATCGATAGTGTAAGCAAATTGATAAGTCGCAATAAATCGACGCCTGTTGTCGCGGTGGGAAAAAATCGCGAAATCCAATTGGAATACGCGAGTGCTGTTATCGCGTAAAAGAAACCGCGATTTAAAAAATCTTTGCAACGCGTTATCGCGCGCTGTTATCGCGCGTCCGCGAGCGGATACACACACGGTTTGAATACCATATTCATATCGGTGCACTACGTGCGAGTACACGCGAAGATATTCGCCATTTTTACGGACATTCGCGAGACTATCTGTTGAGGTACGCCTCGGAGTCGTCATCGTTAAATTTAGTCGGAGCTGACGAACGTCTTTCGCAAATCGATTCGTAAATATTCACCGACTCGTTCTTCCGCGAATCCTAATCTCGCGAATTTTAATACCACGAGAACCTGGTCAAGATTTCAGGCCTATCTAATCTGCGGCGAAAATTGTGACCGTTTATTGCCATTAATAATCATGCGCTTCTAACGCGATAGAATTCTACTAATATTCACCGACTCGTTCTTCCGCGAATCCTAATCTCGCGAATTTTAATACCACGAGAACCTGCCACGAAAATTGTGACCGTTTATTGCCATTAATAATCATGCGCTTCTAACGCGATAGAATTCTAGTCAAATTCTTGTGATAATGAGTTAGTAATGCGATAACGTGGTGACGATGGCAATAAATATCTTCGAAATTGGTAGTATCGTGTGAAGAAAGAGTAGAAATTTATTTTGGTTACAATTTTGGGTAAGCAGATCAAAAATTAATAGGGTACTTTGGAATTGAAGAAAAATTCGGAAAATCGAGTTAATTGCGCCATCTTGTGGAGGTGTCATATAGTATTCCAGAGGATTGAACACAAACTTAATTGCCCTAAATCAAAACTACACGTTTCATTTTATAATTAAAATAATTATGACTTTGTAGTATGTTATTATTTTTCTTGTTATCAAAGGGTTATTACTCGTTAAGATAAATGAATAAATAAATAATTAAATATAGGCACAATAATTATTTATGTAACCCCTAATTAATATTGTTACGGATCTCATTAATTTACAATGCTTCTTATGCAAGTTTGATTGTTAGATTTCCGAAGATTTCCAATTAAAATTGAATTAGTTTAACCCTATTGAACGTTGACAATTCTACTCTCAGAAGACACCCCTTTTTATAGTAAACAGCTAATTATTATTTTGCCTGAACATTCTGGACGGTGCTGGATTACTCTTTTCCGGAAGTTACTTAGCCGAATACAGGATGAATATAAAAATTTAGTAACAATATACATAAAAAAGCTAGCACAAAAATAATATAGGCACTTAAATCGAGCACCTAAATCAAAGACCAGGCCACATTCAGTACGTTTCTGTGTGTGTTGGTTTCAATAAGTAAACTCATTTGCGATGATATAAATATATGTGCGAGTGCAGTCTAGTATAAACGATATTTGCAAAAATATTTAGAAGAATGTGCCAAAATAAAACTGTCATATGAGAATCGTCAAAGAGGAAACATGGGTATGCAACGGTTAATAAGAATGAGAGAGAGAAGAATTTTCTAAAAAGTGTCAATCAATTTTTTATTTAAAATAGTTTATTGCGAGTTATTTTCATTATTCAAATATTTTTATCTAAATATACCAATGTCCATTTCTATCCACAGTTTCTAACTTACAAATAGCTCGAGGAACTGCATAGTTTCTGCTATGCAACCAAGCGTAATGCACACAGCTGATAACGAAACGATAACGATTGACAGCGAACAGCGACCAAAAATTAATTTCGGCAAAATTCATCAATTCTCGAACCAGTTTTCCCATCTATTCTGACAATCCAAGTTTCGACACCTTGTCTGAGCTTCCCCCTCTTCAAAAATCCGCGATTCACTCCAGAAATCTCTTCCGTGGACCCCCCTCCAGCGGATAGAAACCGCCACCGGCTAGATCCCTCGGCTAGATCTCGGCAGCGTTGAAAAACAACGCGAACGCACGTAGGCAGATATACGTGGAACAGGCAGGCATCCGGCGAGAGATCCGCGCGCGGAATTTCCCTGGCGGCGCCGATAAATCAGCCGCGGCCGGCCGCTTAACGACAATGGGAGCCGAGAAAACTGTTCCGCGCCATGACAGGCTGTGTCATTACTGCGTTACTTATAAGCTCGTTCGCGACCACGTCGACCGCATACGAATGAGCCAGGGGCCCGGGGGAGGCACGTCGATTACAAAACCGTCTAGATCGAAAAAAGCACCGGTGGTCCTCGCCGGCACGCCGCGTATGCGACGATGCGAGTGCCGCGCGACTATTAATTACCCATTAACATGCACGGTTGCGAGAGTACGAATGTTGACTGATTGTCCCTCAGCTTGAGACAGGTCCCGAGTTCGCGATGCCTGGGTCCACGATGGCTATTTAGAGGTGAAAGCTTGGGAAAGTTTCGAATGCGTTACACGCCTGTGTTATACTAGCAACCGTTAAGGGCGACGTCATCGTCAGCCTAGGTACGCCCCTTCGATGTCTCGCAGACTCCGAGTCAGTGGGCCCCAGGACACGATTGTGATTGGTCTGAATTCAGTCGAGTAGTATGCCAAGACGCGTAGAATCGCGGATTTTCGAGTTTTACAGGGTACTAGGTTAAGGGGTCCTGCTTCTGTTCCTTGGATATCGATTGATCTATCATGTGTGGTAAGTGGAGGACTGAGATTTGGTTGGATAGAGAATAGTATTTTTCTTGGAAGCCTGAGAAGGTAGAACTATCGAGAGGAATCTTAAATATAGCCTATTTTTCTGCAGGATAATTTGGTGTAATTGTACCATAATGAATATTTTATTAATTTTTATTAGATCGTCTGTCTAACAGAATTTATTCTCGCCAATCTATGTACTATGAACTCTACGCATTTGATACAAGACGCTTAGAATTGCAGATTTTCGAATTTTACAGGGTACCAGATTCAGGGGTCCTGCTTCTGTTCCTTGAATGTTGATCAATCGATCATGATCGGTAAGTGGAGAAGTGAGATTTAGTATTTGGAATAGAATAGTGTTTTTCTTGAGAAGTCTGAGAGGGTAGAACTATTGGGAGGAATCTTAAATATAACCTATTTTGCCAGAGGAAAATTTGGTATACCTATTCTATTATAACTATACCATAATAAATATTTCACTGATTTTTCTATTCACTCGAGGTCATTAGATCGTGTATCTAACAAAATTCTAGGCAGTAGTAGAATTTATTCTTCATTTATTTTTAATTTAATTTAATTTAATTTAGTCTCCATATATATTTAATAAATATAATAAATATACCACGGACCAAACGCACTTGACAAAACGTCAAATATCGGAAGACTCGTAAGAAAAATTAGTCTCCAAGAGAGACCTCGCCTATTTTGTGGCACAAAAATTTGGCATAGCTGTTCTATTATAATTATACCCTAATAAATATTCCATTAATTTTTCTATTAACTCGAGATGACTTCGATCGTCTGTCTAACATCGAAGATCAAATTCTAAACGGTAACGAAATTTAATCTCGTCAATCTACATACTAAGGACCACACGCACTCGATAAAACCTAAAATACGGAAAGACTCGTAAGAGAAATTAATCTGGAAGAGAGAGCTCGAAGACCAGAAGTACCACGAAGCCTCCTCCTTCCGTTCTCCGCTTTTCTCATCAAGAGCGGATGAAAAACCGGCGCATACCTCGAGGTTAAAACGGTCGAAAAAGAATCCGGCGACTATCTCGACTCACGGCGGAGCCCATAAATAATCCCGGCCTCGAAATCCGTTTGACGGATCCATCGATCGAGCAGGAGTTTTTCCCTCGGCCAGGGTGGCGTCGGTGTCACCAACGTCATTCCGCCGCTCGTCCCGCTGGACTAGGACGACGGCGTCGACGAGGGCGACGAGGACGGTGGCGATGACGATGGCGACAATGGTGGTGGTGGTGGTGCGCCGGTGGTGACTTCGTAGTATATCTGTCGTGGCTGTGGCAGCCAGTCGGACAGGTTATGGGCTCCCTTCGACGGCCGGCAAACACGTCGTTTCTTAAGCGAGCAGAAAACCGAGCCACGCCGACAAACCCATCCGTAACGTCGCGCTCCCTTCGATCACCGTCCCTGCTACCCCGACGGGGTTGAAGCTCTGCCAAAAAGAAGACGCGAACACGAGGGAAAACAAGTTGCACCGCGGGGGTTGGGGACGGGTTAAACGGGCTATCATGCCACTGTTTCCGCCGCCAAACACGTATAACCCGAACCAGCAACCGTCTCGATGCACGGGGGTAGTTTTCTTGCCGGTCTCTACGTCCACTGCTGCTGGACGCAGGGACGCGTGTCTCCTGCAAGCAAACGGGATGAGAGAAATTACAAGTTCCCCTTTACCACCGGAGATTATCTAATGTCGTAACCGTGATGGAATCTCGAGTAGGGGGTAGCTTTCACGAGCGAATTTAAATGAAAGACAGTGAGATTATAAATGATGATCCCTGTTCCACGTTCAAACACCTGTAAAAATGTTTTAAATATTTTAACCCTTTGCACTCGACGATTTTTTGGCTAGAGAAGAGTAGAAATTTAAAGATTCCATACTGAAAAACTGACGATACCTTTTGAGCAGTAAATAAAGAATTGTACAATAATAGAATTGTAGAATTATTTGATTTCGATACCTCGTACATTGTTACATTACATTAAATTTGATATATTAATTAATATCGATCTTCCAAATTTTATGAAATGGTGACTGAGGCTCACCTCTCGAGTGCAAAGGGTTAAATATTTTAAATATCTCGCGAATATATTGACTGGGAAATTAGACAGAGAATTGAAATTCGAAGATGGCCGATGGTTCACGCAAATGGGGGGTAAGATTCCCGTTGAACGGAGGCGGTTGAAAAGCGTAGAGCAGGGGGCCAGAGGGGTTTGTCGTTCTCCAACAGGAAGCAGAAGAAGAAAGGCTAGCGATAGCATCGAGATCGACCGAGATCGCAGGGTAATTAGTAATTGTAATGCTTAAACGGAAAATTATTAGTCGACGTTGCAGCTTCGCGTACAAGGTGTTTTACGCTATCGCGAATTAGCGTGGCAACGTTAGATCATCTCGCTTAAATTAACCACGATCGTGCGATTCGAGCAAACGTTTTCCGTGCTTTATACGCGAATGCAATCGTTTCGATTACCCTGCAAACACCGATTCTCGCGGAGATAGTAAACAAATGGCGTCGACACTCGGCTGGTTCGCTGCTGGGAAGTATCCGGGACTAGGAAATCCGAACTTGGAAAATCCGAAGAATATCGGTTACGAATTCTAAATAATGCGGAACTTTTCAATTAAAGATTCGCTAAAGATTCGACTAAAGATTCATATTTCAGAGAAAATTGTAAGAATAAGCTCCGGTTGCCGATAAGGCCGCGTGAGCGAAGATCCGTGAATAAACAGAGCCCATCTTTGAAAAGGGAAAACCGAGTAGTGGATAATCAGTTTTATGTAAGAAACGAGAGTATATTGTAGTTGTGAGGTACAATCAGCTACCGAGAATTAGAATTATTTAACCTATTGAAAGACAACGTTATACATTGTCTGTTTGACCGGGCTTATGGTCTTTCTTGACTCTCGGTGGTCAGTTCCATTAGTATCATTTTTCGCTGTATACAGACGTAAATTGTGGAAACCTTTTTTCGGAAATTAGATTAATCTCTATAAATTGTATTAGATCTCTTATTTTCTTTATTTCTAATTAAACGGACCTGGTATCCGAATAACAAAGCACGAAGAACAATCTTGTGGTGATATCTCAATGAGGCTGTCACCCACGTGCTATGGATCACACGTTAAATGAATTTACCAAAGATCCATCGAACAAATTGTAAAGTTCTAATAATAATAATAAGAAAAAAAATTATTAATTAAAATTCACTGTCTCGTTGAATACGTAAAGCACTGTGTTCGTTTTTCTAACTTTTGAAGCTATAACATAACTCAGCTGCACTCCTCCCCTTACAGAACCCAGAATTTGTAGCATATCTGCTCAGTAGCTATTTATTCGTCGAATTTCATAAACCTGATTCCATAAAACCGCATTTCCGAGTTTCTCTGACGATCCTGTTGTAAATTGGCTACGCCTATGCAACGATGGTGACAGGCCTGTTAGAGGTTGCAGGCCAATACCTTGGACCCTTGAACCTCGAGATACTATGCAGGCATCAAGAGGTTGATTTTTGGAGTTTAACACTAGGTTTACGGACGCTATCTATTTTTACATATTTGACACCTGTCAAATTGACAGGTAAAGGAAACCACGTGTCTCTTTTTTAACGATTAGTTTAATTTATAATCGTATAATTGGAGCAATCCATCTGATAAATTGACAGGTTTCGTAAATCTAGTGTTAAAAGGGCCCGCTGTTCTCACTCTCAAATCCGGAACAGTGTAGATAGCTTACATATCGTGACTCACAGTGTTGTGATAAAGACTCTCGTGTTTTATTTGTATATTCGCATAAAGTGTATACATTTCACTTGTATTAAACTTTACACATCCAATTGCTGTACAACTGAACACGGTTACTTCCCTGTACGCTAATCGTTTGGATTTCCTTCCCGAAATTCCCAACAGATCCGATCTGATGAAACTAAACGAAACTCGATGGATCGTCGGTTTTATCTTTCTTTTTCGCAAAATGGTGTGTGGAAAATTTGACACAGGGTCCTCCTAAGGCAGAACCGAGGATGTCGCGTCGCTAGAAGGCGGCTGCTGGATATCTGCAGCAGAAGCGGCGTCAGAGGCTCGTCTCCTCGCCATTGCTCTCTTAATTTCACGCCGGCGAACGCACTCGAGGGAGGTGGATTTACGGCCGGTTCCGTGGCATTCTTTCATCCTCCCGTAAGGCGGTGAGCACGCGGATTGGTTTCTCATTGTCTCGCGGCGAGCGTCCAGCGCCGGTTCCTGCGGCCCGTTCCCATTGCGCCGCGCGTAAACGCGCGAGGTCGCATGGAACCGCATACTGGAACGCGTCCGTTGTCCCACATTATTTTTTTCCCTCCCGCGCTCCCTCAATGAGATTCTCTCGCCCCGGGTGCTGGCCCGCCACGTTCCTCTCGCGTCACGCCGTATTTGCATGAATGGAGAGAAGATGGAAGACGCTGGAATTCGCTACACGCACAGGTATCCTTGGCATTCCACGACCATTCGACGGCGTTCGAGCTTCTGGAATTTTCGTACGTGATTAATTCCACCGATCCAGCTCGTGCCTCGCCAATCTTCTTCGCAAAGTACGATCCTTCGATAATCCCCATTGTTCGATAATCCTTATCGCGAGATCGGATGACGTCGTTAGAAGAATTCGGTGTTAAGGGATATTTTGGTAATACGATTGGTCGTTCATGATAAATAGAGCTTTGGAAATTTGTTAAGTTATTACTCCAAAAATCGTGTGAAAGTGGAAGAAAATACAGGATCTGTATAGAACCATGAAAGATTTAGAGAAAAATTAATTTCCTTGCGATTAAAGTTACGAAGAAGAAATACCTTTAAACGCGTCATTCGTTATGTACACGTATGTATTATATATGATACGACGATATGTTCGGAAACCGTGATCGTTTGATAATCTCGATCGCGAGATCGGATAACATCGTTAGGTAACTTCGGTGTTAAGGGATATTTCGGTAATACGATTGATCGTTAATGACAGGTAGAGCTTTGGAAATTTGTCAAATCATTACTCCAAAAATCTTGTGAGAATGGAAGAAAATACAGGATTCATATAGAATCATCAAGAATTCGTAGAAAAATTAATTTGCTCGTGATTAATTAATTATTCGAAGAAGAAATACCTTTAAACGCGTCACTCATTATGTACACGTATGTATATGATACGACGATATGTTCGGAAACCGTGATCGTTTGATAATCTCGATCGCGAGATCGGATAGCACTGTTAGGTGAATTCGGTGTTATGGGATATTTAATACAGTTGGTCGTTAACAACAGAGAAACCTTTGCAAATTTGTCAGACAGAATGCAAGGGTTTAAATAAAAATGTAAGGAGGTGGAAGAGTCAGAGTAAGGATCAGAGAGTGTCAGAGAGTGTCAGAGTGCATCAGACTGTTTTAAAGTCAGTCATAGAGTTCTTGAGAGATAGACGAGAGTTATTAGCGAGTGAAATAAATTTTAGTTTAAAATAAATCATATTTATATTTACGTCACTGCTAATTCTGTTGCTTACCCAACATTCCTACGATTGTAAAATAAACTCTACATGCTAGCTATCTGAGGGATATCCCTTCCCTGCATTTTGTCTTCTGTCCCCCGTTTTCTAGAGACGTCTTTGACCTACGTGACCTACCCTAAGTAGACAGTCCAATTCTAACTGTTCACCATCTATACAGTAACATCTATACAGTTTTTCCACCGTTTCCACTGGCTACTATTTCCCCGTGTTATAACCCCTTAACAGTCGTTAATGACAGGGAGACTTTTGGCAATTTGTCGTGTCATTGCTGGAAGAATCGTGTGTGAATTGAAGAAAGTGTAGAGTACTTATAGAATCATCGAGGCTTCGTAGAAAAATTAATTTGCTTGCGATTAAGATTCCAAGAAGAAATATCTTTAAACGCGTCATTCATTATGTATACATATGTATACCTTCTATTGCTCGTTACGATTTCAAAAAATCCGTAATTTTAGTTTCCGCTAATCTGTCGATATCGCTGATATCTCGCTACATATATCTATTCCTCGACCGAAAGCAATCACCTCGAGTTGTAGATATAGCGACGGAAAAGTTTAGCTCGCGGAGATAAAGCTCGATATGCAGAGACCAGGCTACTCTAAATTCCAATGGCAGAGCTTACGTCTCTATTGATACAAGGTGTCTCTCAGGTTAAGACAGGCAATGGTGTCCAATAAATGAACAAAAAATGAGAAAAGGAAGGAAGAAGAATTTTCAAAAATATGAAAAGAATAAGAGAAAATGTGGAATAATTAATTATACCTATATTAGAAGAAAAATCACGCTGTCAACTGACCAAAACGATAACCACGAATGCGGAATTCTAATATAAAAATTTAAAATGGTCATTCGAGTCGTGTTAATCGACCTTTGAACTCGAGAGGCAACTCTCACTTATCATTTAATCATATTCTAAATATCGATGTTAATAATCAAAGATATAATTGAGTAGTTCACTGCACAAATCGATTAATTCCACTTTTTGAAAAGTCTTAAATTTAAGCGTCAAAGCACTTGGTATAGTCATACCTTTTTATATTTATAATAATTTTCCCTGATAATTAAGATTAACACCGTTAAACGACAAAAATTTTTTGGCCACTGAATAATAAATAATTTATTTCATAGGTCACTTTGATTAACTCCGTACTCTAATGTAAATCGTTGCAATAATGCAACTCAAATGCACTAGCGAGCCATGAATGATAACGGTGAATTTTTAGTGCCGTCTTATCAGAATTTAAGTAAAATTTAGTAAAATTTAAATTCATTACTTTTTTCGCTTGCCAAATCGATTAACTCTTCCAGTAACATAAAAATGGTAACATTACCAACGATTTCCTTTTGGCTATTTTTTCTTATAAATTTTATATACCGTTAGATGAAAGTTGCATTTGCATTTATGCATTCTACGATATGTATTTCGTTTTAAATTACAAAAGGAATTTTAAAAAACAATGTACATCATTTCATTGCATTTCTCCACTTTTTGTTTTATGGAGTTGATCAATTTACGTAGCGAACGTCTCGATTAAAACTCTAACGTGTCGTTGAGGTTCTCCGATCACAGAGATTCGACTGTGTTCGCGTATAGACTGTGCAAGAGCTATGCCGCGATAATGTTATTCCACAGGCGTGTCTGTGTTTAATCAGAGCAGAAGTTCTCGGAGAATTCTTCCTTTTCCACGAGATTTCTACGATCGTAACAGTTCACTTCGGATGCTCCTTTAGATATCCATCCGTTAGCCTGATTATTCCCCGAGAGGTTAGCCTGGTGGAGATTATTTCGCATTTATGGAGCACGGTGAAATTCGTATGAAATTGAGGCGTAACGAGCGAGGCAAGGTGAAATTGGATGAATTTTCGAGCGTAGAAAGTGGATAATAGTCTCGCGCTGGTTTAATTCTATCGGATACCGGGCGGTTGCAATTGCTTCCACAGTCGGCCACTTTTACCACGGTAGGTTTTTCCACGGGCGTTTTCGTCAGCCGCGATACCGGCGTTAAATAATTTCCAAGGGAACGACGAAGGGTACTTTAAGCCGGTGCTATCGTCGGGCGGTTCGCGGCAACGGAGGAAGAATCGTCGGACAAGAAACCGATGAAGGGTTTATCTTAATCCACGGTTCACCGAGCAGACGAGCTGCTCGCCAATCCCCATTGACCACCCCTTCGATCGACCTGCCCCCGCACCCTTTCGCCATAACCGATCACACTTCGCTTGTTTTACTAGCCACTTTTTACCCGCCGCAAAAACCTGCCACTAACTAGAACCCCGACGTCATCGTCGTCCTCGGCGTTGCCCCTCGGTGTTCGTTTCCTGAATACGAGAGACCTGGCATGCGACGCTTAAGGCATTGCGGAATTAAATATCCTTCTTCGACCGTCATAATCCAGTTCACGCGCTTTTATAAAACACCTCGGACTCCTGGATCCATGTACGAGGATCGATACCGGGAAATCGCGCGGATGAAGAACTCGGGTACTATCTGCGCGTCTAGTCCTTTGTCAGTACGTGATCCAGATCCTGCAAGAAGCATCTTCGAGTCCTTGATCGACAAATTCACCGTACACGATATATCTGAAGGACGCTAGTGTCACGGTGCGCGGGTAGTACTAGACCATGACTAGTACTGGTTTATTTTGCTGTAGGTTGGGTATTTATAATAGTTTTGGCTGGAGGAGAGGTTGTTGATATTACTGTGTCATGGGTCCAAGGGATGGCTATCTTGTAGTTACTGTTTCAGTGATTCATTAGGTCTGTGTCAAAGGTCTAGGACTACTGGTGCGTCGCGATGTGTCACAGGGGCAATGTCTGAGGCCCCTGTATGTTTGTCAACTGCGTCACACTAGCAAAGCAGTGTAACCCTTTAAGTCTCTCCTGAACAACGAAGCGATTTGTCAAAAATGGTGATATTACGATATTACAATCTTTGGCAATCGGTCTTTTGACGCCAATCTTTGGATGAAAAAAATAAAAGGAAAAATTGACCATCGTTCGTCGATAGAGTTTGCAATTCTTTGCGAAGAGAGTTAAGAGAAACGGTAGCACTGGTCTTAATTTTTAACTCAATTTTTGTGGCCGATGACTATAGTCACCCGTAGTAGCGAAAGGGTTAAGAGTGATAGCAGGGCGAATGAGTGTGTGGTCTTACTTCTAAGGGAATGCATGGAAACGTTTTGGTGACTTCTCGAAAAGCGAGAGATAGGGAACGGTGGCATCGGGTCTGACTGGGGCGTTCAGGGCAAAAGAACAGACGATAACACCAAATTCTTTTGTCAGGATGTCTGTGAATGATCGAAAGAGAGCCTGTGTATGAAAAGAGAGAGTTTCGGCTTTAAGTAAGGATGCAAGGCCACGAGGGAGTCAGAAGAAGGTAGAACTGAGAAGAAGATAGAGAACGCAGAGTTGAGAATAGGCAGAGTAGAGAGAAGTCAGGAGGCAGAAGGCTGAATGCATATGACAGAGACCTAGCGAATAGAGGATCGTGTGAGAAACTTAATATAATATTGTAGTTAAATAAAACCTGTTTTCTTATAAGAAGATAGTCGTTTATTAGACGCTCAGAATTCGGCCTGCATGGGACTAATTTAGCCAAAAATCCTACATATCACGCGTGACGAATACGCGAGTCTAATCGTCCTGCCAATGCACAACCGTGCACCATGCACCCTCCATCCTGTCGCGAAAAACCGGAAGCGTTCTATTCGGTCCACTAACAATGGAAAGAGGATAGTTTTAGGTTATTCCTTCCGCCATTGTCGCGTTCGAAATCGCGCGGCGGAAGCGTGGATCCTCTAAGAAGCTCGCGAGTGAGAAGCTGCGGCAGAGTTTGGACGACGCCGCGGACCAAAACGAGCTAGAAGCGAGCCGAGCCGGCGAAGAAAGGAAAAAGGAAGAAAAGGCACGGGAGATACAACAATGAGGCGGTGGGAAAAAGCAGGAAGCGTAAGAAGAGCCGCGATGGACGGGGCAACGACGAAGTGCCGGGACAAGTAAGAAAGAAGCGAAACGGCAGGGAGGAATTCGCGCAGCGAGAGGGGAATTAAATAAAACATGAGTCACCGGTGGCGTTGGGAAAAGTTGCTAGGCTGCAGGCGTTAATAGACCGAGAGCCGAAAGGGCATAAAAGAATTCGAGGCCTGAGGATGGGCAAACACCTGTAACACCGTGTTCATGGCCTCACGTGCCCGGGCGTGGCCGTGACGAAGGTGGCGATGATCGCGCAAAAAGCAGTCGCGGTAAAAAGCCGATCAGCTCGTGCTGATCGAAAACTTGGAATATCCACGCCGGAACGGAAGCATTAAACCCTGAGACTCGCCGAGGGAAACCTAACTCCCTGCCTCGGTTGCTTGGAATTACGTAAAGGTATGGAGAAATGGATGATCGTAAAGTAATTTCTGATGGTTCAACGATATTTGGTTAATTTCTACGAAGTGGTTTGCAATTATCGAAGACAATGCAAAGTTTAGACAGTGAAAGATAGAGATTTCGAGATCATGGAAATATTTCTAAGACTGGGTACAGGTCGTTTGATAATTTTAATTGCATCGGAGGTTCGCGTAAAGGGTACCAAATGTATTTAACCCTTTTGTTAAAGGGGTTATAACGCAAAGGAATAATAGTCAGTGGAAATTTTGGAAAAACTGTATCGATCTTTATTGGACGGGCTTAAGCTCTGGGTTAGAACTGGCCTGTTTAGGGCCACGCAGGTCACAAGTCGTCATCAGAAGACTGGTGACAAAAGACAAAATGCAGGGGAAGGGATCGCCCACACACTGCTGGAATGTAGAGTTTACTTCACTATTTAATTTTACTACACCTTTGACTACGGCAAGCTTTGAAACGCATCAGTCGTACCATACGGTAGGAATCCATTTGCAATGTACACCGAGAACGGTGAAACTTTTCGTTAAGTGTGCATTTCTAAGAAATTGTTATATATTTAAATAGTAATCGAAACACTATATTTCGCTATATTAAAAGAACATGATTTATTTCTTTGTATTCTATAGTAAATTGTTACTGTACATACTTAAAACTTAACAGCAAAAAATATTTTTCAGCGCCTTTAGGTGTGCACAGTATCACAAGAGCAATATTTCTAAGTGCCTTTAGACGCCCACAGTAGTCAAGGGGTTAATAAAGAATTATATAAGATCGTAATTAAAGTTTGACACAGTGAGGTACTTATGGTACTCGATTTCTAGGTAGTAAAATAGAGTTCGAATCTTCCTCTGTGGATCGAAAAAATAAATACTTCAAATTTTCCTATCTAGTAGGGCGTCGAGGATCCCCTAATTCGCGAGAACGAGGGGGTTCGAGTATCATTATATATCCAAGAGGTACTCTCTAGTAACTTGTAAAACCAGAATCTAAAAAATTAAAATCGACATTAAAATTCCAATAATAATTATAATTTCTATAGTCTCATCTTCGTAACTTTATCTCTTTAATCCTCATTCGACAGAATCCAAAGATAGTATACAATCCAGAAGAAATAACAACAAAGAGTGCAACAATCCACAAAAATTTTCGCAACAGTTGCTCGAATTTGAGAAACAAAACAGAAGACTCGGAGAGCTAGAAATCTACGAAATTCCTCGAGGAAGTTATCGATAAAAAGGGACCCGAGGAAAGATACGTAAAAGAAGAACGTACGGGGGGGAAAAAAGGTCGTGGTAGCAGCATCGGGGACCACCCCGCGAAACGCACGCAAGAGTGGCAGCTCGCCAAAGCGTGTGCGTCAAGTTGGCATCAGCGAGAAGGCATTCCGAGCCGCTGTCACGCGTTTCCTGCCGGCGCGCGGAGAGAAAATTGGCAGGCGCGCGCTGTCAAGTTGTCCCGGCAGCTGGATATCTCGCGCACGCATTAAAACCGCTTTTCCCGCTCGCGTGGAAGGAACCTCTCGCGCTCGCAGCCGACAGATATCGGACAGTCAGCATGACTGCGCGATCCGCGCCCTCGATCCACGCTAGTGCCCCGCTTGGTGCGTCGCGATGTGTCACAGGGGCAATGTCTGAGGCCCCTGTATGTTTGTCAACTGCGTCACACTAGCAAAGCAGTGTAACCCTTTAAGTCTCTCCTGAACAACGAAGCGATTTGTCAAAAATGGTGATATTACGATATTACAATCTTTGGCAATCGGTCTTTTGACGCCAATCTTTGGATGAAAAAAATAAAAGGAAAAATTGACCATCGTTCGTCGATAGAGTTTGCAATTCTTTGCGAAGAGAGTTAAGAGAAACGGTAGCACTGGTCTTAATTTTTAACTCAATTTTTGTGGCCGATGACTATAGTCACCCGTAGTAGCGAAAGGGTTAAGAGTGATAGCAGGGCGAATGAGTGTGTGGTCTTACTTCTAAGGGAATGCATGGAAACGTTTTGGTGACTTCTCGAAAAGCGAGAGATAGGGAACGGTGGCATCGGGTCTGACTGGGGCGTTCAGGGCAAAAGAACAGACGATAACACCAAATTCTTTTGTCAGGATGTCTGTGAATGATCGAAAGAGAGCCTGTGTATGAAAAGAGAGAGTTTCGGCTTTAAGTAAGGATGCAAGGCCACGAGGGAGTCAGAAGAAGGTAGAACTGAGAAGAAGATAGAGAACGCAGAGTTGAGAATAGGCAGAGTAGAGAGAAGTCAGGAGGCAGAAGGCTGAATGCATATGACAGAGACCTAGCGAATAGAGGATCGTGTGAGAAACTTAATATAATATTGTAGTTAAATAAAACCTGTTTTCTTATAAGAAGATAGTCGTTTATTAGACGCTCAGAATTCGGCCTGCATGGGACTAATTTAGCCAAAAATCCTACATATCACGCGTGACGAATACGCGAGTCTAATCGTCCTGCCAATGCACAACCGTGCACCATGCACCCTCCATCCTGTCGCGAAAAACCGGAAGCGTTCTATTCGGTCCACTAACAATGGAAAGAGGATAGTTTTAGGTTATTCCTTCCGCCATTGTCGCGTTCGAAATCGCGCGGCGGAAGCGTGGATCCTCTAAGAAGCTCGCGAGTGAGAAGCTGCGGCAGAGTTTGGACGACGCCGCGGACCAAAACGAGCTAGAAGCGAGCCGAGCCGGCGAAGAAAGGAAAAAGGAAGAAAAGGCACGGGAGATACAACAATGAGGCGGTGGGAAAAAGCAGGAAGCGTAAGAAGAGCCGCGATGGACGGGGCAACGACGAAGTGCCGGGACAAGTAAGAAAGAAGCGAAACGGCAGGGAGGAATTCGCGCAGCGAGAGGGGAATTAAATAAAACATGAGTCACCGGTGGCGTTGGGAAAAGTTGCTAGGCTGCAGGCGTTAATAGACCGAGAGCCGAAAGGGCATAAAAGAATTCGAGGCCTGAGGATGGGCAAACACCTGTAACACCGTGTTCATGGCCTCACGTGCCCGGGCGTGGCCGTGACGAAGGTGGCGATGATCGCGCAAAAAGCAGTCGCGGTAAAAAGCCGATCAGCTCGTGCTGATCGAAAACTTGGAATATCCACGCCGGAACGGAAGCATTAAACCCTGAGACTCGCCGAGGGAAACCTAACTCCCTGCCTCGGTTGCTTGGAATTACGTAAAGGTATGGAGAAATGGATGATCGTAAAGTAATTTCTGATGGTTCAACGATATTTGGTTAATTTCTACGAAGTGGTTTGCAATTATCGAAGACAATGCAAAGTTTAGACAGTGAAAGATAGAGATTTCGAGATCATGGAAATATTTCTAAGACTGGGTACAGGTCGTTTGATAATTTTAATTGCATCGGAGGTTCGCGTAAAGGGTACCAAATGTATTTAACCCTTTTGTTAAAGGGGTTATAACGCAAAGGAATAATAGTCAGTGGAAATTTTGGAAAAACTGTATCGATCTTTATTGGACGGGCTTAAGCTCTGGGTTAGAACTGGCCTGTTTAGGGCCACGCAGGTCACAAGTCGTCATCAGAAGACTGGTGACAAAAGACAAAATGCAGGGGAAGGGATCGCCCACACACTGCTGGAATGTAGAGTTTACTTCACTATTTAATTTTACTACACCTTTGACTACGGCAAGCTTTGAAACGCATCAGTCGTACCATACGGTAGGAATCCATTTGCAATGTACACCGAGAACGGTGAAACTTTTCGTTAAGTGTGCATTTCTAAGAAATTGTTATATATTTAAATAGTAATCGAAACACTATATTTCGCTATATTAAAAGAACATGATTTATTTCTTTGTATTCTATAGTAAATTGTTACTGTACATACTTAAAACTTAACAGCAAAAAATATTTTTCAGCGCCTTTAGGTGTGCACAGTATCACAAGAGCAATATTTCTAAGTGCCTTTAGACGCCCACAGTAGTCAAGGGGTTAATAAAGAATTATATAAGATCGTAATTAAAGTTTGACACAGTGAGGTACTTATGGTACTCGATTTCTAGGTAGTAAAATAGAGTTCGAATCTTCCTCTGTGGATCGAAAAAATAAATACTTCAAATTTTCCTATCTAGTAGGGCGTCGAGGATCCCCTAATTCGCGAGAACGAGGGGGTTCGAGTATCATTATATATCCAAGAGGTACTCTCTAGTAACTTGTAAAACCAGAATCTAAAAAATTAAAATCGACATTAAAATTCCAATAATAATTATAATTTCTATAGTCTCATCTTCGTAACTTTATCTCTTTAATCCTCATTCGACAGAATCCAAAGATAGTATACAATCCAGAAGAAATAACAACAAAGAGTGCAACAATCCACAAAAATTTTCGCAACAGTTGCTCGAATTTGAGAAACAAAACAGAAGACTCGGAGAGCTAGAAATCTACGAAATTCCTCGAGGAAGTTATCGATAAAAAGGGACCCGAGGAAAGATACGTAAAAGAAGAACGTACGGGGGGGAAAAAAGGTCGTGGTAGCAGCATCGGGGACCACCCCGCGAAACGCACGCAAGAGTGGCAGCTCGCCAAAGCGTGTGCGTCAAGTTGGCATCAGCGAGAAGGCATTCCGAGCCGCTGTCACGCGTTTCCTGCCGGCGCGCGGAGAGAAAATTGGCAGGCGCGCGCTGTCAAGTTGTCCCGGCAGCTGGATATCTCGCGCACGCATTAAAACCGCTTTTCCCGCTCGCGTGGAAGGAACCTCTCGCGCTCGCAGCCGACAGATATCGGACAGTCAGCATGACTGCGCGATCCGCGCCCTCGATCCACGCTAGTGCCCCGCTGACTATTTATCTTGTTACATCGAAGTGATTCGATTCTAACAGGAGATCAATGACGGCCGCCGACCTCCGCGGCTTTCCGGCTTCTTGTTCCGCGCGATGGAGCCGTGAGAGTTGCTCGACGCGGTGGCCGTCGAATGGACCACGGAATCGCTCTAAATTGCTCCCTTTGTCGTGGAACGCTTGAAATCGATTCGACGGTTGGTTACGCTCCGCGTGACACCTAAAAGGAGATCGTCGTTATTGATTTCCTATTCGTGAAATCGTGCATGGCAAAAAGCGGATAGATAGTAACGCGAGGGTACCCGGAATCTGAGATTGGGATCGGTGTCAATCGCGTGGTTACGTAAATAGCTTAGGTACAGAGACCAACGTGGCTATCCACTGTCACGATTGATAGTAGGACTCACCTGGCCTAGGATTTCCAGGTGCCTTCCATTCCATTCCCTTTCCCGATACTCGTGATCCTGAAACGAGGAATCGATAATGCAAGAAACGGCTGTATGACGTGCAGGAGAGCAATTACCTGTCAAACCGTGCCTATAGTAATTCCCGATCGACGGTCAGCCAGTAAATATTTATTACTACTTACTGCTCGGCGGATGTAAACGTCCCTCCTCTAATGGTGGACACCTAATATCGCCCACGCGATCCTCCGATTCCTTCCTTTCTCGTGAAATTAATATTCCCATGGCAACCTGCCACTCGATGGTACCCGGGTCACCTGAAATGGTACCCGAAGCGATTACCACTTGTGTGTAACCAAGACGTAAATTCGAAAAATATCATTTGCAAGATTTGACAGCCAGGTTACGTGCACCTGTGCAACACCGTCGATCTCGATGATCGGTAACCGGGGATCGAGGGTATTTGGCTGATCAAAGAGCCGCGTGACGCGGACGTGAGCTGTGCGCGAGGACGAGGCCGAGCAAACAGCTGAGATGGGTCAGGGAGGGGAGCGGAATACTCGTCAACGTGGCCGAAACGTTGGCAGATGTTTGCGGAGCTGGCTAATGTAATATCGTTTATCCAGAGTATCGAATGTTGCTGACACAAGGAGGCTCCGGAGGAATACTTAACACATTGCGTACGAGATGTCTCGTCTTTTTAGCAAGCCGAACGTTGTGTCTAGACGACGAGATATCTAGTTTTCAGGTTTCTTTGACTCAATGTTCGACTCAAAAATGGCGTTGAATGCCACGATAGTTTTACAGGAATTGCCCGTGTTACCACGATGAATTTTCTATTATGCGATACATATAATATAAGTTACAGTGTATAACTATGTTTGACATGTTAATTGCGACGGGGGTCACCATCGAATTAACGATGGTAATAATAAAAATTAACATTTGTTTAAATTATATATATTTCTATCAATCTGGGCGCGCCGGTCACCGGTGGGCCCCCTGGCGTCATCACCAAGTTGAGTGCCGGTCACCGGTGACCCCTATGGCATTCAACGTGTTAGGAAGTTAAAAATAAATCTTTTTGTTACATTACTAGGCTAAAAGATGTATAAAAAATATATAGTAATATTTAAGAATACCTTATGTGAATATAATATCTAATGCGAGTTAGAAAAGTGCATATATGTATCGTATGAAGTGTTTCTGGATTGCCCAAAGAAATATGGGCCCTGGAAGCTGAGTGGCTTATAACACAAGTTAAGCTTAACACAATGTGTTAAGTAACTGTTCTAAAAAGACTCGCGTTAATGGCGAACGATGAAGGAACGTATCTCTCTTTGGATTTCATCGAAATCCAGGAAATACGGGAGATAAATAGGTAAAATATGGAGGATAGCCGAGAGCAAGCAGGAGATCATTAGACATCTAATTTACGCGGCGGAGAGCGATCCTATTAATCACGCGTGGCTAATTAACTTATCGCCGAAGCGTACACACCCGCGGCGCGATGATCTCGCGGCGGAATATCTCGAGAAAATAATCTAATAAATACGCGGGTATCGATGCGATAATAAATACGGCGAAGGCGCGAGAGCATAAATCGCTTTCCTATTAGCCGATCGTGTAGGCCGCCCGCGAGCCTGTATTTCACCGATTTCCCGGGGATGCAACTTGTTTATCGTTAATGGCCCGAACGATCGGCCGAAAACCTGTTCCCGGCGTTAACTACCTCGCCCCGCCGCGGCGTTACTTTATTGTGGCGTTTTTCAGAATAATATTGCTATTTACGAGCCAGTCCGATGGAAATTGCGATACCTCTCGGACCCCCTTGCCCCCCATCCCTTCCTGGATCACACACAGGCTTCTTCCACCGACGTCCAGCAGATGCGAGCTGCGCACTTTTTACACGATGTTTAGAAGGAAATTGCCGAGCTTTAATTGCAGTCTTTGCTGTCCCGCGAATCGTCACGCGAGATCTCACAGAAGAGGGGATAATCGGTAAACGAATACTCGCGAGTTTCTTGGATCGCGGAATCGGTGGGTTCCTAGCCTAGTCTAGACACCTAGACGCCGATCGTAAACTATGAATTAATATTACTGATGGGGGTTCTTCGAGGTCTCGCAACGAGTAGATCCTTGGCAGAGATTTTCGTAGAAATCGGTAAATTAATATTCCAGATCACGAGCGTTCGGTATGATCGGTAATGTAACATTTGTCGTTGCTCCGTTGAGAAATCGTGGAATCGTTCGATCACAAAGGAAACTAGGAATATTCGTTTACTAATTACTATCGAGGTTTTCGAAATCGCGACATTGATCGGTTCCAAGAACTAGGGACCTCGTTTTGTATAAATTAATATTCTTGATGGGGGGTCTTCGAGATCTCACAGTGAGTCAATCGTTGGCAGAGATTTTCGTCGAAATCGGTAAATTAATATTCGAGATTTTGAGTGTTCGGTACGATCGGTAATCCAACGTTTCTCATTACTGCTTTGAGAGATCACAAAATCGTTTGATCACGAAGGAGACTAGGAATATTAATTTACTAATTACTATCGAGGTTTTCGAGATCGCGAAATCGACCGATTCCAAGCACTAGGGACCTCGTTTACTATCGGTAAATTAATATATATTCCCGGTTACACGTTTCCAAGATGGAATCGTTGATCGCAAGAGCAGGGTACTTGGAATGGAATATTCTTAGCCTATTATGAAAACCAGAAACCCCGTTCGTAATCGATAAATGAATATTCCTGATCGCGATTTTTCCAAGATCGCGGAATCACTGGATCGCAAAGAGAAAAATTAATTTCTGGTCGAATTTGCGAGAAAATCGTGAAGTCCGTGATCTTACCTTCCTCGTTGCGTTTTCTAAAACTGTGTTCGTAACGATGCTTCCTCGAACCTCGGTGGTGCTGTTCTTCGTGTTATTCTTCCGCCATCGGCGACTTCCGGTTGCAGTTACAGCGCTCTTCGCGGTGTTGTAATCTTCGACGATCGATCGTCATTTGCGTGATCGTCGCGCTAAGAGACTCTTGAACGGGATCGTTGGAGGATTTTACGGGAAACGCGACGACAGTGGCGATTTAGACATTGTCCTCTGTAATTTAACAGGAAGCCGAAAGGTGGCGACGTTCCTTAACGATTTTACGATCCACCATTTTCGTGGGACGCTCCTGAAGCAGTGTTCCCGCGTTAAATGGAACAGTGCGATTTTAAATAACTTCCTTTGAGGTACCTGTTAACCTCGGTCCTCCATTTTGACCAAATCTGTCAATCCTCTTCTTCCGAACCTGAAAAAAAATTGACCACGTCAGAGAGTAACATTTTGGTGCCAAATTTAAATAACTTCCTTCGAGGTACCTGTAAATCTCGGTCCTCCATATTGACCAAATCTGTTCATCCTCTTCTTTTGAATCTGAAGAAAAATTTACCACGTTAGAGAATAACGTTTTGGCGCCAAGTTTAAATAAATTCCTTTGAGGTACCTGTTAACCTCGGTCCTCCATTTTGACTGGATCTGTCCATCCTCTTCTTCCAAACCTGAAGAAAAATTGACCACGTCAAAGAATAACGTTTTGGCGCCAAATTTAAGTAACTTCCTTCGAGGTACCTGTAAATCTCGGTCCTCCATTTTGACCAAATCTGTCAATCCTCTTCTTCCGAACCTGAAAAAAAATTGACCACGTCAGAGAGTAACATTTTGGTGCCAAATTTAAATAACTTCCTTCAAGGTACCTGTAAACTTCGGTTCTCCATATTGACCAAATCTGTCCATCCTCTTCTTTTGAACCTGAAGAAAAATTTACCACGTTGTAAAATAACGTTTTGGCGCGAAATGTAAAATATATTTAGATCTGATAGATATTTACCTCCGTTGACGGTTCTCCCTTACTTTCTCGAGAAGAAATTTCTCAAGGAATTAGAGTTTACAGCGTCATTGACGTGTCTCGTGCTGCCATATTTTACACGGCGGCCTGTAGTAATTTAGTAAAATAGCCAACGGAGCGTGGCAGAGGAGATCGATTGGATCGGGAGTCCGGGACCGGTAAAAATTGAATTACGACGTATTTTAATCTCGTCCAGCAATCGATTAGTCACGATCGTAGAGCAACGACCGCCCACGCAGTCGGTTGCGCTATAAATACCGAGCTGTAATTATTCCTGCTTTCTTAATTTCCAACAGCCATAACTCTCGCGATGGCGAGCTATTCTGAAACAATAATCTAACCTCTAATTACCATTATATTTTCCAACAACCGTTTCGCTGTACGACCTCGGATCACGGGGAACAGTACCATCCTCGTTCACGAGTCCTCTCGATCCTCGAAGCGGACGTAATCGAATCGACGTTCAAATTTTCGTCTTCTTAATCAAATTCCCAAGTCTGTTGGAAGAAAGCGACGAGTACGTGGCAGGAGGTCCGTCACGGCGTCCTCGAGCCGGCACGTCTTCGCAAAATGGCGGTCGAATCTGCGAGTCTGGCGCGGAAATCTCTGGATCGGAAATTGGATCGAACACGATAGAGAGAAGTCGAACGAGTCTCTGCTCGTCGTGGGAAGATTTTCCCGTAACTGTACCCTTCTCCCTTGCTGGAAAAAGCGTGTAACACGGATAGCCGGATCAGAACTGGTATTCCGAGATCAATATTCATCAAACTTCTTACCCTAGGTCATTACGATTTGCTTCTCCGCTCGTCCAACCTATTTTCCGCGTTCCGTTCCTGCTCTTCTTCGTCTGCCTTCTTACTCGACGGCATTCTTCCAACCGATCCTGCATCCGTCGATCCCTGGAAGCGTCCAGTGGCTCGTGATCCATGAATAAATACCGATTCGTGGCTCAACCTTTCCTGCAACGCGACGTTAGTTGCATAAACGCTCCGTGATTATCTGACTGTACAATAATTCACCATGCCGTTCGTTTCTAATTCGGACATTGCGAAAATTCTTTCGGAATCTTGCAGCGAAATTTCAAGGATTTCAGACTATGGAAATCGCCTCGATAGCCATTTAAATGCAATTATTAATACACGGACAACCGTTCCGCTTTCACGAGTACTCGATCGTAGATCATAAGTTCATAGTGGCCGATGAGAAAAATCGAGGGGTACGTACGGTATCTGGAATTTTTAGACAGCAACGTCTTCTTTAGACGAAGGTAGAAAAATGGAAAAAGCAAGGAGCTAGGAAGGATCGTAAACGAGCTAATTCTCGTCGCGACCGGTATTGTCCCTCGAGCAGAGTGGCTCGGTAACAACAATGAACGACGGCTAATTGATTTACAAGTCGGCCGTGCTGCTCCACATTCTGCTTTATTATACCTGCACGCCGGCTCAATTGACCATGACGAAATATTTTCCCTTAATTGAATAATCAACGGTTAATCAAACGGTCGGCTCGATTAAGATAACGATCGGCCGGCCCACTTAGCGCGGCAAACGGCCCGAATAGCAAGTAATTATTCACACAAGCCATCTGAATAATTGCCCGGGAAAATTAAACGAGCACCAGCGTTGCCTCCTGCCTTTATTAATAGCGACACGTTTTCGACGCGAACCCAGTTTATCGCCAGACGATGACGTCCAATTTGCTTGCAAGCGTCACTCGTTTCGCGCGATAAATCGCGGTGAAATCGATCCTTCACCCTTTCCAGATCCAACTGGTTACCCTCGCGCAGAAGGATCGAGAAACGGGCGAGAAAAAGCGTAGAACGGCTTCTAAATTCGCGACGAAAAGTCTAGAGACAGAGGTTCTAAACGTTTCGAAGATGGAAAATTTTTATCTCGAATTTTTCTTATTTTTCTATCGAGGTTAGCGATGGGTTCGAGCGGTTGAACAACCCCACGGGGGTCGGTGGAATTTTTGGAATTTTATATTTCTAGATTAACGACTAATTCGCGAAATTGAAGGGTGACGCGAATCAGCTGATTTTTCCACGCTCTTTAGAAATGGCGGGAGGAAAAAATGACTAGGGAAACGAGATACAGAAGGAACGGAGCGGGGTATTAACCAATTCCGTTCGATTAAAACAACAAAGTCGGGGGAACGGCAAGAAGTCTGAGACCGTCTCGACAGACTTGTTCACGTGGCGGGAACTCGTGCTTGCTTCGTCACCCTCGAAACCACAATTTCTTCACACTAATTACCGATCCGTCCCGCCCACCTGACAAGCGAGAATGTGTGAAAGACACGGAGAACCCGATCCGCAGCCGAACTCGCTGGCTCCTCCCGATCGACGACAATCTTGCTAGCAATTAGTCCGTGGTTGAACAATCGGCACGAGATACTCGGTGTACCAACCATCTAACGTTCCCATACTCGTATTTCAAAATCCCAATCGACTGTCGAAATCGAAGACCGATCACGAAGAACGTTCCCTATTTCGAATAAAAATTTATCGACATTGGGAAGAAACCTGAAGCTCTACTCTGAATACTGGAAATAAATAAATAAATAATTTTATTATTGTTATTATATTTATTTATTTATTTATTTTACGAGTAAACGCCCTTCGTAAAGAAGTAATAGAGTAAAATAAAAATAAATTAAAAATAAAACTAAAGGGAGCACAATTACATACACATTTATACAGGAGGATACATTGTTTTACATCACAAGTACGCAAAAGGAAACTGCGAAGTACTGCGAAATATATTATTATTATTTTTATTATTATTATTATTATTATTATTTCGGATTTATTAGATAGACCAAAATTTTCGATCCAACTGGAAACATGAAACCATGAAAATAGGTGCGGTATCGAAGAAGATAGAATTGTTTCAGAACTCGCTACGAGATCTGACAATCGGCGAGGCAAACGATACCAACGATGGAACTTACGCGATTCGTTCGGGCCGGCGATCGAGATAGAGAGATCGATTTACGTGAATAATGAGACGGGGAAGAAAGTTGCTGGCCGATAAATTTAACGCGTTACGGAACCGCGACCGGGGCTCTCTCGCCGAAGAACAGGAGTGTTCCACGTCGTTAGACGCCGAGGTTACGTCCTGGGCCCGGAGAAGTCCCATGGTGGTCCCCCTCGACCAGGTGGCCGGCCCCCACCGATGCTAACTAATTAAATCATGAAAAAGGCGGTGAACGTGCGTCCTACAGTTTTTACGAAATTAATAAACCGGAACCACCAGTGGTTCTCAAGGTCTCCCTGCTTTGACCTATCTCGGCCGGCGTGGAAATCGCGAGGGGGTAAGAAACGGGGGAATTATTCCCGCGAACGAAGCGAGAAAACGTTCGAGCGTTATTGGAATCTCGTGACGCGAGAGCTGCCGCGAAATCGAACGTTATCGTTAAGTCGGGTATCAAAGTTTCGTTTTCCATGGAGACTCCTAGGGGGGGCAGGTTCAATTTCTCGCGAAGCTTGCTCGGTTTCATCGGCGGATAAACGATAACGGATGGATCACGAGGTGTAAATCGGGCGGATGGATCGCGTGGTTGAGAGGTTTTAAGCGTTGTTAAAAGCGTGATAAATATGTTTAACACCTACTTTCAAATTACTCGGCATGACGCTACGGAAAGAAGCGACGGCTGGCAAAAAGCCCCGATTCCATCCTCGATCATCCACCTGGTCGTTTGCATCCCCACGGCGCGCACCTTTTTCTTCTGCCTCTCCTCGCGCCGCGTCCAATCGATAAAGAATTAATCGAGGTGACCATGGTTCCCTGATTTCTTCTACGGAAACCACCGGACGGACCGCCTCCTAACGCCTCGTCGGCTGATCCTTGAAATCCTCCGGAACTACCAACCTGTAACGATCGACGGATTTTTAACCACTCCGAGCAAACCTTTCCTATCCTTTCCTCCATAGTCTCTCATCGAGTGCGTAACGATCTTCCGTAAATTAAAATCGCTTAAATCGCTTCGCGGAATACCCTGACCCTTTTACGGAAAAGCGAAAACGGAAAGGAGGGAAGAGAAATATTTGGAAAGAAGAAAATACCCCGAGGGAATGGCGAAAATGGTAGAGAAATGGAGGAAAAACATGAATGGCGCCGGATCCCGCACAAATCATAGTAACGCAAGAACGTCGGAGCATTCTCCGTCCACGAAGAACAACATCGAACGACAACCCCGTGGTCCGTGTTCCCAGGGAAAAGATGATCGGCGAGGGTGAAACGAGTTTATCCTTGGCCGGGCATCCACGAGTCGTCGAACGCGCGATGGGAATAAAATGTGAAACTGTAAATTGTGCGTGGGAAGAATCGGTCCCTGGGCGGTCGTGGCGGTCGACCGTGCTGCTCGTGGGCCGGGGGTTGAAAGGTAGCGCGACCCACCCCACCGCGAGGGTTGATCTGCCGTTGGACGAAGGGCAAGCGGAAGACGGTGGAAGAAACGGAAGAAGGAGCGGAGTGGCGGAGCCGTGGACGATTTAAATGCGCGTTCGAGCGATCGAACAGCGTTCGGGGGTAGGGGTGGGAGCCTCGAAGGAGCTGGAAATTTGTTACGTTATGTCGGACGATCACTCCCCAGCGAATATGAAGAAAGATTTCTTGGTTCGACCGGCAGGGGCGTAAGAGAGGGGTTCGTTTGGGAGCTGTACACTCTCTCGCGACAAGCAGGTTCCAGGGGGTTGTTCTGGCCGGAGGAGGAAGCTCGAAGGGCGGCGAGGATGGAACACGGTGCCAGGAATATAAAGCGAGGGATAAAAGAGACGCCGGTCACATATGCGACTCGTAAAAGCTCTTCTGAAAAGCTGCATCCGTCCACCAGGGAACCTGCCTCTGGAACTCGGCCTCTCTTACATTTCAATGACGAAGTCGGGGTATCGCGACCGTGTTTCCACGAGAAGAGAGTCGGAGAGGATCTATTTTCTCTTTCTGCTCGTCGTTATCGAAGATCTCGATAGATGTACTCGCGAATGAAGGTTAGGGTGCAACGATGGAATTTTGCGAAACGAAACTCTGCCTCACGGAGTCATTTACATTGTCGCGAGTTTCGTGGAGCGAGAGAATAGGTTATTGCCCTAATTTGGTTAAGTGAAATGTCGGATATTTTTATTGCCTCGTTCTCGGAATCACTGCCCCGGTTTATTTGCTTTTTAGGCCCTTTTTCCCGTGTAGTCTTGTCACTGTAATTAATTAGTCCCGTGGATATTCCATTTTCATCCCCCTTCGAAGATGCATTCGTTCTGTATAGACCTGCGTCTTGCTTCTTAAACTTTTGATTTTGAATAACAAATTCGTGGTACACCACGACGTGTTCATAACGTGAGAATTGAGAAGACCCTTTTCTATAACTATCCCTTTTCTGTTTTCGTTCATAGACGTTCGATTTTCATCCCCCTCGAAGATGCATTTGTTCTATATAGACTTGTCTCTTGCTTCTTAAACTTTTAAATTTAAATAACAAATTCATGGTACATCACGGTGTGTTCATAAAGTAAGAATTGAGAAGACCCTTTTCTGTTTTCGTTCATAGACTCGCGATTTTCATCCCTCTTTGAAGATGCATTGGTTCTATATAGACCTGCCTCTTGCTTCTTAAACTCTTAAATTTGAATAACAAATTCGTGGCACACCACGACGTATTTATGAGGTGGGAATTGGGAGGATCCTCTACTGGAACTACCCCTTTTCTGTTTTCGTTCATAGACTCGCGATTTTCATCCCTCTTCGAAGATGCATTTGTTCTATATAGACCTGCCTCTTGCTTCTTAAACTCTTAAATTTGAATAACAAATTCGTGGTACACCACGACGTGTTTATGAGGTGAGAATTGGGAGGATCCTCTACTGGAACTACCCCTTTTCTGTTTTCGTTCATAGACTCTCGATTTTCATCCCCCTCGAAGATGCATTTGGTTTATATAGATCTGCCTCTTGCTTCTTAAACTTTTAAATTTAAATAACAAACTCGTGGTACATGATGACGTGTTCATAAAGTAAGAATTGAGAAGACCCTTTTCTGTTTTTGTTCATAGACTCGCGATTTTCATCCCTCTTCGAAGATGCATTTGTTCTATATAGACCTGCCTCTTTCTTCTTAAGCTCTTAACTTTGAATAACAAAATCGATGTATACCACGACGTGTTTATGAAGTGAGAATTAAGAAGACCCTTTCTTGGGACTACCCCTTTTCTGTTTTCGTTCATAGACGTTCGATTTTCATCCCCCTTCGAAGATGCACCTGTTCTATATAGACGTGCCGCCTATCCTTCAAATTTTTAACTTTAAATAACAAAATAGAGGTACACCATGGCGTGTTTATGAGAATTTGGAAGACCCTTTTCTGAAACTACCCCTTTTCAGTTTTCCTTCTTAGACATTCGATTTTCGTCCCTCGATCCCAATCATCTATACCGATCATTCGAGGGTATATATCGTAGTAATCGAAGGGATATGTCAGCCGGAAGACGCGACTGGCAGAATCCGCGGCGACATCGGGTTTCTATGGAAACGTACAAAAGGCACGTCCAAGCCCGGAGGGATCTAGCCATATCGGCGAATATTAAGAAATAGCTCTCGACCGGCATTTCCGTACATTTGCGGCCGGAGAACGAGCCATTCGTTTGCCGGCTAGAACGAGGTGCTGTCTATGCATGGCACGCCGGCACCACCATCCGACCGCCCCATAAATAATATCTCTCTCTCGGCCCTCTTCCCTGTCCTCTTCCGACTCTCTTTTCCTCCGAACCTCTCTATCCTCGCGGCTCGCCCGAGAGCCGTATCTCTTTCTCCATGCGCGTCCTATTCCGCGCGAAAAGCACGTAATTCAGGGCTGGAAAATCGAGATACGTGCCTCTCGATCGCCTCTCCATGTATCGGCTATTTTAATTCCGAACTGCGCCCTCCGCAGGCTTCCCTCGTCGCTATCTCTTTGGATAGTTGGAAGCCTCCTTCCAAATTTTCATTCTCGTTAAATCGGTTCAGAAAATTTCAAAAAATCGACAATTTCCATTTCTCAAACTGGAAAATAGCAATCCATATCATACACTGCTAAAAATTTCACTCCGTTTTCATTTTCTCCTAAATATCAACACGTCTACGTTGATTCGTAAAGCTTAATTCATCCCTTATATTTTTCTAGAATAATTAAATTTTAACACGGAATGATTATCGCGAATCTTTCGTTTTTCGATGAAATTGTTTCATTATTTGTTATTTCGAGTTTCTTGCGGGAACGAATTTATCATCGAACGGCGACAAGCCGCGTGTTTTTTCCCGCGACGGGGCGGCCAATTCCTGGAGGAATTGTCGACCGTTTAATCGTCCATTTCCACCTGTCAGCCCGTGCCGATGGACTCGCGAGGAAGACGTGTATCGTGGAAGAGAGAGTCGTAAGAAGACGCAACCGGGGGAGAAAGAAATTCGAGCGTTCGTTCGTGGGGGCAACAGAGGCGGATTATGGAGCGCATACTACTGCGGCGAATAAAAATCGCTTCCGCGCGGGAAAACAGAGAGGAAGAGAGACGTTGCTCGTCATGGAGCCGGGGAATCACCGGAAGATGTCCCATGGAAGCTCGAGCACGGGGGTGGCTGACAATAAGCGTTCCGTGGTCACTGCACCCTGCATGCGCCGTGTATTCTCCTTCAGAATGAACGGATCTAATTTCCTAATAGTTTGTCCGACTAATAGTGAACTTCTACGGAAATTCGTCACGAAATAATTAGTAAATAGTATAATTATTGCAATATCCAAGATTGTCATAGATGTAGAACTGTCGAAAGATTGATCGTTCATTTGTAATTTCTCCTAGATTATATAAAATTATGATGCAAGACTAATCTCTTGTAATTGAAAATACATGGTAATTGATAGTCTATTTTTTAACCCTTTGCACTCTGCGATTTTTTCGTTACAGGAAAATAGTAATTCGAAGACTTTCTGCCATAAATTCGACGATATTTCCAACACGGTAAATAAGAAATCGTATGCAAATTAAGACGTAGAATTATTTTACTTCGGTATTCCATGCATTGTTGGGTAATTGTAAATTTGATATATTAATTAATATTCATCTTTAGAATTTGAATAAATGGTGACTGAGAGGCGCCACTCGAGTTCAAAGGGTTGACACTAAAACTACCAACCCAGTCAAAATGACTGGTCCCAGAATTTTTCTTTTTGCAATGACCGAACACATACACCTGCTTTAAGAATAAAATTGGTATCAACTCGTATTAAGAAAGAACTGTAATCAATATATTCGCTCGTATTCATCGTACCGCTGAAATTACTATAATCTGTGCACGTTATAGTTAGGTATCCATTAAAGATCGGTGGTTCTAGTGTTAACAGTGCGTGTGGCTGATGGTAAATAATTTTTATTTCCATATATTGGATAATTCACTTTTAACACGTTGAATGTATACTACGAGATACCTCGTAAGTCGTTTACTTGCCCAGGACGCCTACTACGAGTTCTCTCGTTCCTTCATTACTTGCCATATTTGTACAGCTACGAGGAAACCCGTAGTATAACGATGTAAATATGAATAGATGGTATGAAGAAAGAGAAGAAAAAATCAGATTTGGCTTATTGTAAAAATTGTAAAAAGTTAACGACAAATTTGATTATTACTGTGCACTATAAATAAAGTTTTTAATAATATAACATGATTAAATCAAATTGGCTTCCTAGACCGGAATCGTGAAAAGTTGCGTGGCAGTTATTATACACAATTTTCGACACGACGGAATCAAAATCGTGATTTCGAAATTAAAATAATAAATAAAATTTCTCATTGAGAATAGACGACGTCGCAACTCGTCGAGAATTTTTTGATAATTTATCTACCTCACGATGGAATGCTTCAATTATTAACTCTTTGCAACATAGAATTTCGGATAATAAAATGGACCCCTGTTGCATAGAAATTCTATTGCATCTTAAGTGAAACAAGATATAAGGTATAAAAATTAACTTTTTATTTTTCACGTAAAACCAGGAAGAAAAGATTGTCGCGATAAACCTTCCACTTGCAACAATTGATGACATTTGTCGAAGGTATTACCAACTACTTTAATATAACTAAACTATAACTAAAATATAAACCTATGCATTTATATGCAGCCATTGCAATATTTCGAGGTGGGACTAAAAATGTCCCACCATGCATTACGGTGCATCAAAAAGGTGAGACAGTTTTAATCCCAGCGTGCCCCAGAGAGTTAAAGTACCCAAAATTACCCAACGAAATGAAGATAAAACGTACGAATGCGAATATTCAATTACCCTCTAAAGAATTTCGCAACGAGAAAGGATGAGCGCGTAAAATGAAAGGGACAAAACGAAACGTAGCGAGTAGGACCACAAGGGGTTGATACAACGTTACGCAAACTTTTTCGAATACGCGTGTGCTACCGGGTCGGAGTTGCACTCCGTAAAGAAAAATCTGAGGGAACGCGACAGAAAGGGGATGAACGGGCCAGAATTGGAACATGGTCGATTTTCGTGGCAGCGGAGGGGCCGTTCCGCTCCCGCGAGGCGCAACGGGGTGCCTTTTCCCTCGCAGCGACTAAACGTCGACGTTTCTCTCCGCCATTCTTTTTTCCTCCCTCGCGCGATATTCCGTTTCCACGTCTGTGGAAATCCCTCGCGGCGCTCACTCAATCATACGCTATTTGTGTCGCGGCGAGTACTCGCCGCAAGAAAAGCCGTCCATCCGGCAAGAAACTCACCCTTCCTCCGTCCTGTCACTCTTCTCATCCTCCGGCCAGCTCCACCCTCCCGCCCCCGTTGCTTCTAATCGCTGTTTTGCTCCCGTCGCAATCCCGACGGATTTTTCCTCCACCTCGGCTAACGCGATTTCGATCCGAACGTCCCGGTTAAATATTTACCGTCCGCCAGCCGATTAATGAACGTTCTTACCACCCCCCGGTCTCCGCTCCAGCGGAATTATGGCACATAATCGCGTCATCTCTCCGTATAATTTTCTCATTGTCCTCCTTGTATTTTCAGCTCCGCGCCGGTCGACCTGAATCAAAGAAGTTTAAACATAAATCACCACTTGGGCCAGCTCGGAGCATAAGCTGCGCCGAGTTCAACGTCGTAAAATACGTGACCGCGTGTACGGTAATACAGGACGGGATTAAAACACAAATCCGAGATTATAGTCAGCTCGTCGGGTATTAATCCGGTGAAAAAGAGACCAGGGGGAACGACGATCCAAATCGTTCATCTCCGTGGAAAAAGAATATAATTTTAAATAAACCTCGCACGAGAAAATTCACGAGTTCGTCGCTTTCTGTCCCGATGCTCGGGGTAAACGAAATCATGGCGCTCGGAGAGGGCTGGATCAACTAGACGCAACCCCTGATCTCCAGTTCTGCCGTTTCCGGCGGCGTATCGGCCTGCTATCCTATCGATATGACACGTATCGGGCCCTGAGGGTCGCCCGGAGTAAAATCATTAGTAATGCGATTGTGCCGCTCTCCGGCCACCATTCACCCCCTGTGCAAACGTCTCCGAGCGTATCTGTGGTTTTTTGCAAAATTCGACAGGGTAAACCACCCCTCTCCGTCTGTATCGGTCTCGCTACTTTCGACGGTATGTAAACACGATTACATCGGACCCATCGAGATTCTATTTCACCAACAAGCGCTTTATTTTTCCCCCCTCCCCCTGCCTCTTTCGAGGGTTGTTTCCGCGAGTTTGGATAAACATCGTTGTAGGTTCACGTTAGGCTGCTTCGCTATCAGATAGAGTTAGTGGATGGAAACGAAGTTATTTCATGGTACGCAGAGGGTTACGATGAATTGATTTCAATGGTGCGTTTTATGAAAATGAAATTGCTGCTTGCGGCGCGGTATGGCCGGTCATTTTACAGTTCCCGGAGCATAAAATTCATTGCTACTCAGTTGCAACATCCAAAGATCGTAGGAATGTTCGCGTGTTAACGCACTGTCTGCTGATTTAATTCCACCGTGATATCCCACGATCTCTTATGCCGTGGAAAAAGGTATAAAAAGCTGAAAAGAAACGGGCTTCTTATTCATGCCAACCTTGTCGAAATGAGCGTTACCACGGCGACCGATGCCAGGCCAATTAATAGATTAGCGAAACGACACTTCGCGATACGGTGCCACGGAGACACGCGTTAATTCGCCGTTTCGTGAAGGTATTCGATCCCGTTCGAGGTAATTGGCGTTCGATAACGCGGCGGAATAAGCGGCGAGCTCGTTCCCATAAAACGGCGCGATCTCGCAACCACCAACGGGGCACACTTTGCGCCGACAGTTTTCGGCCTGCAGTGCCTCGGGAACGTCCGCGAGCGGAAACTTTCCGCTTCGATTCCAGTATTTATCGACGGTCGTTACGATCACTGTAATCGACACGCAATTAACCCGGCCGAATTAATACCGGTCGAATGCTGGTAATGGGCACGTTGCCGATTCGCGCAGGGCTCCTCGCAAGCTCCGTGTGGCTGCTGGAACACATGCGGGGGACCCGGCGCGAGTTCCAGGAGAAGGAAACAGAGGGAATAACGGAGATTTAAGAGGAAGCTGCTTCCGAATCGATGCCAATGCGATCGTGTATTCCTCGAGGAATTATTTACGAGCAATATCGAGGAATTTTAAGGGAAGAATATTCGATGCGGAGGTAGAGGAGGTTGAAGACGAGGTGGAGGAACATGACAGAGAAAAGGGGTGGAATATAGAAATATAGGAACGAGGGGCAGATAATTTTTGATGTAAGGATAATCGTTATTTCTAGCCGTTAAACGAAAAATGGAAGTGCTTTTTTCACGAAATCGACGCCTCCCTCTTCCTTCGGAGGAAGCAAGAACGAACTTTAACGGTAACTATACAAACCACCTTAGAGAGACCATGAAAATCGATCAAGGAAGCCGCGAGTCCATCGAGAACAAACAAGAAACGCCGTAGAAGAAATCGGTTAGAGGCGACCTGTGCTGGTCGCGGAACAAGAGGGCAGAGAGGGAAGGAGACGCGACGTCCATCCGATATTTCGCGAGATATAATATCGATACACGTACACACCACGGGTGTACATACGGCGTATATGTATCGGAAGAAAGATACCGAGGGGTGCGAGGAGGGGAATGTGATGCGGTCTATCCAGATATGTGAACGACGCAGATATAATACAGGTACGTAGTTATATGGAAGCCAGAGCCGGGATTCTGGCGTGGACGTCTGCTTCGCGATAAGATACGACCGCAGCCCAGTCAGAATCTCTCCGGTTTCGCAGAAAATTCGCGGACTCCCTTTATCGAATTTCCTGATAAAGTTCCTTCTTCCTTCCTTTTTTCCTCTATCTCGTCCTTTCGTCGCTCCGCCAGCAGGCGAACCGGAGCAGGGAGGGGAGGAGAGGAAATTAGGAGAGACCCCGCGACTCGTCCACGGTTCGTCTCGTGCCGGTCACTTGGACAGACGCGAAATCGGCTAATTAAATTCGATCGGGAGCTGGTGCTGTTAATCGAATGCTCTGACACCGACTTTGAGCAAGATCCAATCGAATATAGAGAATTGCTTGAAATATTTCTGGCGTTACTCGAGAATCGCGATAATTCTCGTGACTTTGAACCCTCGTTTCGCGTTTAAAAATGCTCGGTAGAGCCGATTCCGACTGGCATACCGGGGAAACCTAGTTGCCAGAGATCACACGCGGCTGGAACAATGGGTCAGCTCGATTACAGGCCGTTTCAAAGACAGAGGACCGCGACAAAGCCGTGCAAAGGACACGAGTGTACAAGGGGTTGCACCGTGCAGACGCCGGATTCTCCGGCTGCGACGACGGCGAACAAAACAGCAATCAATAAAGACGAAGTTAGGAGATCCGTACGGCGGATTCCTTCAATCAAATTAGGAACATCAAAGTAGCCAGCAAAGCGAAGGAAAGAGGACGAAAGGACGGAAAGGTGGACGAGAGGAGCTCGTTCCGCCTGGACGTCGACATTCCACGAGGGGTGGAAGCTGGGAATTAGCCTCTATCTCCCAGAATCCGAACCCTCGAGACAAAGAACCACCCCCGCCCGTCCCTTCGCCGCTGATACCCTTCGTCATCTTCCACAGTCCTGGCCCGGACTCTTTGCTGCTTCCTGGTGCTGCTGGCTTTGTTAAAGAATCACCCTGGGCGTGGTCTCTCGCTCAAGGTCTTCGATAATTTGTCCCCGGATCGACGAACCGACCTCGCGTTTAAGCAGATCTCGAATCCACTGCGTTCCTCGCGATACAAAAGGCTTCCGGATGAAAGTCGCGAGGACACGATGGCGGAAGATGTAATAGAGAGAGAGAGAGGGAGAGAGAGGACTCGATGAAAGGTAAAAAGTGTTGTCTCGTTACGCGAGATGTAACGAAATGGAGCATAACTCGGTTAACGGGTTGGATTTTCGGGAAGCAAAGCTGGCGCGGTTGAATGGTCGGCCAGGGGCGAACGCGTACGAGAAGGAAGACAGAAGGAATCCACGATCTCGTTCGAACCGAAACGACGTCGGCCGATGCTATCTGGTAATTGCTCGGCGCGGAGTAATTAGAATGAAAAACTCCCGGTCTGTTTGATCTTCTTCCACGCGCATGGCCGCTTGATGAGCCAGCCACGGTGTGCACACTCGCACGCACACAAACAAATGGGAAAAGAAGCGGCGAATTCTCGTTCGCGTGAGGTATGTGGTGCGTGCCGTCATTGCGTATTTATATATTTATTTATTTATTTATTACGGCTGCGCGCAATTCTCTATTCGCGCCGACTAGCACGGCCGAGGGAATTCTAAATCAGACAGAAATTAATTTTTCGCCGTCGCACGGGCTTTACATAGAGCTCTTTCGCGATGGCAGCCAGTGAGAAATTTATGCCGACATTGAGCGGCTCGCGCCTCTCAGCCTCGGGTGAATAATGACGAAATTATTATTAATCGATGTTCGGCCGTGCGTTCAAATTCCTCTCGGAAGTATTCACTTACCCCAGTCGATGACTGGAAGGTCTGTAAATCACCATGGAAGCATAGAAACGATGCAATTAAACGATATTAGCCGCAGCTCCCATTAATTCAAATTACCTTCCGTGAAATCATCGCGGACTCGTTCCTACCCGAATCCAATCCTCGTCGCGATAACGCTCCGCTAAAATCGATGGATATTACCGAGAAAACTAATAGGAAGATCGAAAGGAAGCCACGGCGTATCGAGATCGTGGTTCGAACGAGCGAATCGAGATTTGACGCGTAGACAATGGCCGTTGCATCGGCCTCCGGTAAGAGACCAACGTCGGAGAAGGCCGCGAGGGGGAAACGGAAGAGAAAGGAAAGAAGAAAGGGGGTTGAAAATTGCAGAGGGTGGGTTACGGAGCGGCCGACGGAAGGGACGCGAAGGAGAGGGTGGCTGCGCGCAAGCGCCCCCAGGAAAGTGGCGGCATAAGCGTCCGCACGGGAGAAAAGCACCCTCTGGATGCTAGCTGGGCCGGGCGATGGAAAGAAAGGGAAGATCGGGAAAAACGGCTGGCGAGAGGGAAAGGGACGGCGAGGGGTGGCTACGGCGGGGATGTAAATGCCCCCGTGATGTATCGGATCGATGCGGCAGCACCCAGACACCCCCTCCCGCTTACTACGCGACCTAAAAACGTTCTCCGTGCCGGGGGCGCGGATGAATTACGACTGTCCTTTTCCTTTCATCGTAATTTCGGCCTCGGCTTTCCCAAATTTCACCCGCTACGCCAGCCGACCAACCTTTCGATGGAAGATCCTCCGAATCTTCGCAAGACCTACGACTCGATGCTAAGAATTCCCAATTTTTGCAAACCCTCCCCTAAATTTACAAATTTCCATCTCGATACGAATATCGATATTGCTCCCTATTTGAACTCCAGTTTAAACGGTGCATTTTAATTGCCGGTGCTCCAGGAGAAAGGAGTCGGAGAGCAGGGTGCAGGGTAAAGTGTCCCAGTGCCGGACCACCTACGTAGCCCTTAATAACGACGTTGAAGACGGAAGAGAGAGCGGCTCGTTGCGGAAAGTTGGCCGTGTGCGGCCGCCACGAGATTCGCTCGTTCTCGCGACTTTTTTTCCCGGGGTGAATCTCGACAACTGCCTGGACGACTGTTGCCAGAGTACATATCCCGGCGACGTGTACGTACGCTCGGTCCGAGTTTAAGGATAGATACGTTTCCAGGCGACGCGACTGGCAGAGAAGTTACTCGGGGAATTGCCAGCGGAGGCGACGATGTTCGTGCTTTTACTCGCCGGCAACTTCCCTTTCTTTTTTTCATCCCTCTCCTCTTTTTTCTCTCCACCCTTTTTCGAAACCGAAAAAGACACCGGGGGCAGGAGGAAACGGAGAGAAGCAGCCGGCGACGTGATACGAACGGAGGAGCACCATGTTCTATTAATGTGCACGTGCGAGCTCCCATCTACTCGCGCCTCTGCCACCCCCGACAGACTTCCCACCCCGTCTCGTCGCGGATTTTCCTCCCCTTTCGCTCTCTCGTCGCGAATCCACCCGCGATATCGCAGATTCGGGCAAAGGGATTTGGAGAGAATCGCAACGCCGAGGGGTCGAGTGGAACTCTCGATCGAGGCACTCTCGAGACCTTTATTCGTTCCTGGAAATACGGCAGGTACTCGATTTAGTCAGACCAAAGTAGTCGGTACGGAAACTGTGTTAACGTCGCGAGTAAGCTCTCAGGTAACCGCGTTACGTTCGAGTTTAAACGCGTATTTACAAAGGAAGCACTCGAATTCGAATGGTTCGGGCTTTTTGCGTGTAATAAATTAATTTGATGCATTAACCCATTTGCATCGTGGCTCTGCTTAAGATACCGTGTTCAGGCATCAGCGACGTTCAAATAACGACTAGCTCGTATTACCGTGCGAATATCAGCACCTACTCATAATGGCAGTTAAAAGGATTTTCACGACAAAAGTAAAACTTGTTAAGAATATAATAAACCGATGTAAATGAGATGCTCACAAAAGGGATCGAACGTGATCTGTGGCATACGAAGAATATTCAGCAACTGGTAATGGAAAAAGTCAGCTCGCGGATTATTCCGCGCTCGGTGATAGGCGACTGTCGTGGCTCGCGGATTATTCCGCGCTCGGTGATAGGCGACAGTCATAGCTCGCGGATTATTCCGCGCTTGGATTGCAAATGGATTAAGTACGAGTTCATAGAGTATATAACAGAGGGGATATTCGAAGGACTAATAGCCAAAATAATTAAAGTTCGTAAGGAACGAGGAATCGTGACTGGACTAGTCGTAAAAGGCAAAGCGCAGCGCGAAGGATTACTGCACGCAACTGTCGCGCAATGACACACGGGGAAACAATTAGGATAATTTTCTAAGTCTGCAACGAGCAGATCCGTGTGCAGTGATAACGTTGACGTTAAGCGTAATAAAGCAGCGGTAATTGCCAACGTAAAGTTATGGCTGTGCCTACTCATTAGCACCCGGCGAGGCGGTTGCTTCAATTAGTAAACCAAAAGAGAACCCCGTAGCGCACGTTCCGTGTAAAGCAGAGTTTTATACCAGCCTAATGGACGTCCACGATATCATTTAACAAATGAATTTTCATATAACCGCCCGGTATTACACGAACCAACCGGCTATCGATAAATCTCGCGTGGTCTGGCCACCATTTTGCTTCGACCTTCATCGAGACCACAGCGATGCCTCTTTTACATCGAACAGCATATTATTCGCCAAGCGTATTAACGATAAAATTAACAAACCAGTCAAAATGACGCCTCATTTTTACATTTTCCGAGATAATGCAACTGCTCCTCTGATAGGATAAACGTTAATTTTTGTTGAAATAACAGCTACTTATCTTAACTTTAATTGGTATTATAATACGTGTATATCATATATCAAACATACGTGAGATATCAGTGGATTGCAGTGTTAAAAAGAAATTATTTGATTTATTTATTTATGTATTTATGTACTTATTTAATTTAATGGACAAACATTCATTTGTATACGGACGAATCGGAGTATGAAATTGAATCAAACCGCGGTGAAATAATAGAAATAAGAAGCAATAAAGTTATTATTGCTGTATTTTTATATTATACTTATTATTATCATTAGCCGGTGGGTAATTATCAACGCGTATTAAAAGTTCTGGTGCTCGGCTGCCTACGATTTGTGGCGATACCCGAGAAGAAATCTAACCTATCTGTAATTGCATTTATTCGGTTGTAAATCCTCGTTAAATATTGAACAATGATAATTATCATAATAACGTATGCACATTAGATTTAAATATACATTAGAGATCGGTAATGGCGGTGTTGAGAAACTATCGGTATCAAGATGAAACGAGTGACGCGGAACAGCGCGTATTTAAAACTCTCGTTTAAAATATCTGCGCGAAATTGAAATTTTTTTTATTCCATTGGAATTGCACGAAGGAGCAGATAGGATCGTTGTGAATGAGGAGGGAGAGAGAGAGAAAGAGAGAGAGAGAGAAAAGGAGCGCATTCCGGGTGTGCTGGTGTACATTCACACAGGAAGAGGTCCGCGTCGAAGGAAGCGAACAGCGGGAAACTCGATCGAATTGCCCAGGCCTGGCTTATCGTCGATCGGCGCGTTAACCAGGCAAAAGCGTGCATTTACGGAAAAATTAAACAGCGCTAGGAGGTGGAGAAGAAGAAAAAAAAAAAGTTTCTATTCTCGTAGTCTTAATTACTCCCCCCGACGTGATCGGCGAATGATTTAGACCCGGCTGTCTGCATTAGAATCGGAACGCGCAAGAACGCGGTAATTAATTCCGCTTCTTTACGCAGCTTTGATAAAGTTCACGACGATGATGTGTTCATTGCGCGGAAGCAAGCCGGGAGAGAGAGAGAGAGAGAAAGAAAACGGTATCGCGCCAACTATTCGAACGATTTAAACCATTTATCCTGGCCATCATTGACGATGATTGCAGGGCAACGATCGGTTAGTAGATACGAAAATTTTCATTGAAATTCGTCAGAAATTAGAAGGATTATATTGGTAAATTACGATAGCATGAGGATTCGATGGTATTCTTGATATTTCGAAATTTTTGCCAAAATTTGTAATATTATTTAGGCGAGATTAGAATGACTCGTTTCGGATCTTTCATCTTGGTAATTAACGAGAGTATGCAGGTACCTTTGACAAAATTAATACCGATTTTTATTCGAATACGATCGTACTTATGCATGCTCTTTTATTTTAATTATCGGTAGTTTTAGTGTTAAAAAGTAGCATCATTTAAATGAGGATTAAACGATTGGTATTTCGAAATTTTTGCGAAAATTTGTATTATTATTTAGGAGGGATCAAAATATCTCGTTTCAAACCTTTTATCTTGATAATTAATGATAGTATGCAGGTACTTTTGGTAAAATTAATACCGATTTTTATTCGAATATGATCGTACTTATGCATTACACTGCTTTAACTATCGATGATCCTAATGTTAAAAAGTACCGCGATTTAAATGACGATGAAGCGATCAAGCAGCGCAGCGTGAAAGTTTGAACGAATATCGTGAAATTTGAAGATAATTTTCGAAAAATTCCGAGCCTAAATTCCACT
>NW_016908280.1:1286432-1290018 GCF_001483705.2 Eufriesea mexicana | reverse complement strand
TTCCGATTTTATCATATATTATTTAAAAGGTGCCTGGTTATCCACGCTTGCCGGTATAATTCTAATTGCAGTGACTTGGAATTGTTACTTATTAACAAGACAACGGCTGAACCTGTTAAGAGTCATACATTAGTGTCACGGAAACAGTGGGAAGAATTAACGGCGTAAAAATTTCCTCTTTCCTTCCATTCTTGCAACGCTGAACGTTAAGTCCGTCGCAATTGGACCGCGAAAGGTTAACGCGTGCTATCTTAACCAGTGCATCGACGAATTATCACAATAGCATATTCCACGGTCGAAAAGGAACGCGTGAGGGTCTAAAAGGCCGGAAACGAAAGGCGTGCCGCGAACAAACAAACGCCACGATAAACGGCCAGGCAGGCTCGTTTAAAAATTCGAGAAGCACAGGCCTCGTCACGGGGATCACGAACATGTTCCTCGGTCCCGTGGGTGTTTCATGCCGTGGGGCATCAATTACGACTTCGCGGCCGCGTAAAATTGCCGCCGCGATGGAAAATATCGCCGGCCACGAAAATGGCCGATCGCCTTATGTTTATTCATGCCGGCGAGGGGAAAGCAGGCGGCGGTGAATTTTATCGGGTTCCCGGTGCCTCCCCTTATCGCCGGCCAAGGTGATCCGTGTCGACCGTGGAGGAAACGATCCTTGGAAAATCGGCCGAATTCCTCTTGTCCCGATCGTAATCTCGAACCTCTGAAAATGCACCGCGATTCCTCGCCGTTAATTGATCGAACGAATTAAATAGTAGAACAAGGAACAGACTCGCGAGTCATAGAAATAAATTGTCACGCGAAAGCGCGGCTCTGTTTGACAGCCGGTAGCATCCTTTTATTGGCCTTTGTATTCGGCGGATTTTCATGAAAATTCACCGACTCCCGACTAAACCTAACGGGGCCCGGTACGAATTTAAACGCGAATTTGAATTCGAATGGTTTCTAGTCCGAAAACTCCATTTTCTTCCGGTCTGTTTGAAAACGGAAGCGCTGCTCTCCTCTGCAATGGCTTTCTAACCAAATGCACGAAATTATGTACATGTACATATACTTACGAGCCAGATATCTCCTTCCCTCTTCCTAACCTAACAAACCTAACGAAAATTTATCGACGCTAATAAGCGCGGTTACGCTCGCCTCCAGAGACCAGACGCGATAATTAAACGCGTATCCTGCTGTCAGGCTTCTTATCTCGTGTTTCCACTTATGTAATTGTATACACGAGTCCTTCCATGTATACCAACTACCCATATACATTCCAAATGAACGTTGCAAATTATCCTTTCCTATTTCGAATCGAGTCTCGATTAGTCAAAATCTAACGACTGTCATTCGCGACGGGGGACACTTTACGAGATTTTAACGACACCAGGATGTTGAGGAACGCATTGATAAATATACGAAATAAAAGAAATTGACACACGATATCGTAGTAATATGAAATAAAATAATTTATGCGAACCTAGGCTCCCAAATCTCTCGGTCAAAGTCGACCGATCCTCCACGGTGAGACACTTTGCAATATCGTAACGAGTCCCGGGTAGTGGAGATCGGCAAGAACTCCTGTGCGTGGCATAGCAACGACGGATCATTTTACGGCATATGAAATACCGGTGATCGTTACACGGTGTCGCGGTAATGGTAATTTATCGCGGGTGCAGGAGGCGGCGGACGCGTGCGAGGATCGGTTGGCCGACCCGCAAAAATTACCCAATGATTCCACGGCACGCGATCTTCCGGTTACCGAAAGCACCCCCGGTGCTCGTGGAAATCGACCAAACACCACCCCGTGTCGTGGCACGCGAGTCGTTGATCGTCCAGTTGCTCGAGTGGCTCGGCGAATGGTCTAGTCAGAGATTTTGGCCAGTCACACCTTCAACAATTCCTGAATTCTCTGTAACAAAAAGTGAACAATGCAAGGTTCAAAATTTAATTAGAATTTCGCAAAAATTTGTTTAAATTTTTTTCCTAATAATTATTTAAAGTCGCATCAACTGCAAGTCGAATTTATAGTCTATGCCGGGATTCTTTTATGTGAATCTTGTGGCTGGTAGAACTAACTCAGATCATTTTGGAGCAATTTTTCGAGGTCCTCGGGAGATGATAAATCGTAAAATTTTACTAATCTCGTCATTTCTCATGAATTCTCAATCCTGTCCCTCTATTTTCTCGAAATTTTGAGGATACATAGTCAAATCTGTTTTTGAGCGGCATTTTCCCAATAGTTTTCTCATGACACCAACGTGGTGCCACAGGACGTTACAGGGTTAACCCTTACACTCGACCATTTTTTGACTAAAGAAGAGTAGGAATTGAAAAATTTTCTACTACAAAGCTGACGATATTATTTTGAGCAGTAAATAAGAAATTGTATAATAATTAACACATAGCATTATTTAATTTTGATACCTCGCACACTGTTACGTTATTTTAAATTTGGTATATTAATTAATATAGATCTTTGAAATTTTATCAAATGGTGACTGAAAGGTACCTCTCGAGTGCAAAGGGTTAATATAATGCAGTAAATTCTGAATGGTTTTAGTCTCCTGTTGTCTCTCCCTGGGATTTTTCCACAATGTATGATAATGTATTCAACCACCAGAGGAGTGTTGATAAAATATCGGTGAGTTTGTTTAATTTATTAATTCGGGAATTTATTAATTTTGTAATAATTATTTCGGTGGAAGTATATTTGGAATACAGATGAGAAATAATATCGGTATAATAATGTGCGAAAGATCGAGAGTACGGAGAGAGTCTCGTAAATGTTGCCTCTCTAAGAGGGTTAAGGTCGGAGGAAAATCTTTAACCAAACATTTTCTCCGACAAGATCAACGTTGTCGTCCCGATGCAGACCGTCTAACGAACCCGGCGTCCCTTTCTTTCTCCCGTAGCATTCATCGTAAACGGATTTGGCTTCATTAACCACCCGTAGACTCACCCCCGCAGCCGCCCTCGCTATTCTCCCCAACACGATCGTAGTTTTCTCTCGCATGGTAACTATGGCAACAATGGCAAAGGCAATCAGGCGCCGCATGGAATTAACGCCGCTCAGACGTTGGATATTCTGGCCAAAGGAGCAGACTAAATTTAAGACGAACGATTCTCCGAGTTATATCCACCCTGTATTTCTCTGGAAAATGTTCTTTAAATATCGATACGATTCGTGAAAGGGTAATTATTAAAACAGAATAACAGTCTTGCATTCCGCCATTTTGTCGTACAGAGGGTGGCCTTCATTTTTGAAGACCATTTTTTAAGGTTTAGAAGGGTGAGTCTCCCTAAGGGTGCTTTAAAGAAGGGGTTCTTCGTGCTCATGCGCAGATCGGCGTATGCAAAGCGATAGGGTTGACGACAGCCAATGACGAGCCTCTAGAGCACCGTACATCGTTCAACCCTCTTTTTCTATTCAATCACGTTTTATCATCGAGGTCATTAAACATTAGACTGTTTAAAAATCGTGCATCGCTATTCTTAATTTTCCAGCAAATTGAGTGAAAATTACCAACTATAATAGAAGATTATGCTAGATCAAAGATAGCTCAATTCGAAAAAATGAAATAGTAAACAA
>NW_016908280.1:1173717-1286346 GCF_001483705.2 Eufriesea mexicana | reverse complement strand
GACAAAGAACGAAAACAAGAAACCCCGTTGTGCCAGCCAATAGAATGAAACGAGCCCTTGGAGGGCAAGTTCCGGCCAATAAAGAAGCAGCTCGGCTTTTTAAACCGTAAGGGGAAGAAGTACGAGGGCCACCCTTTCCGAAAAGGGTTGGACACGCACATGCGCGCACGGTATGCAAAACGAGGGGGTGATGCCGACCAATGAGGTGAATTTAAAGTTCACGGACAGCGGATGCCGCGGGCCAACCGTGCGGAGAGAGTGGAACGAGGAAGTTGGAGCTCGGCGCCGCGCCCTTATCGGGAGGGAGCAGGCAACGGGACTTAAAAAATGATCTATCGCCGCCACCAATCACACCGCGGGTGGCGGTGGGTCCCTCTCTGATTGAGACGAGCCCTGTGCGCGTCTGGAAAACGATATACCCGTAGATCCGCGGGTGGAAAAGCGTTCGCCATAAAACACAACGATATATCAGAAGGCAAAACATCATGGCTGATCGATACCGAACGTTGCTATATTCTTTCCCAAAATCCTCACGAGTACCTGCTACAATTTCTCTCGTCGATTCTTTCGAATTCATTTGCGAAATAATTTACAGTATTCGTGGATCATCCGATACGATTGCTTTGCAACCCCTTCGTGCTACGAAGTGGATAGAGTTTTGGGTAATAGTAACTCTCGATTGAGTAGCGTAGTATATATCAGAGTCTCGATATCCATGCAAATCTAGATGGAGAAAATGCGAAGGAAGCTGATGGCCGGGAGGGAAAAGGTTGAAAATCGATTGGGGTCAACAGTGACAGCGGGCGTTATTACTCATTCGAGCGATCGATGAACGACCATTCGATAGTATCGTCGATATCGGGGTCACTTTGTATGTGACAGAAACTGACGTAACTACGTGCCAGCCGGAAGATTAAGCAAGCAATGAAACGGGAGCGGTTCTAGAGCGTTGTTATAGACATTCCGGGTATTGTGCCACCCACCCCCCGGAGCTACGGCTTGCTGCGGGGTAGTTGGCGTCCATTTCTTCTTTCTTTTAATCTTACTTTTCCCGCAAACGGCCAGCCAGGCGTTAATTCAACGGCATTGATTGCCACACGAAACCCCCACCAGGGGCTGACTAACCCTCCCCTCGCGTCATCCCGCGCACACCCACCCCTAACAATCCGACGGGTTTTCTTCTCCTTTTCTCTTTCTCTCCTCGCCCCGTCTTTCACCCTCCACCCTGGCCTGCTCGTTTCCTCGGCTACGTCCAACTCCCGTCCGCCTCCGGACTCGCCTCGGAATGATTATTTCTCGAGTGTAACGCTTCGACTAACGTGTTCGTGAAAGTCCAGTAAAATTAAACGCTCGATAAATGGCGGAACCGGAGCGCGTGTGGGGAGATTCGACGCCGAGTGGGAACGGGAAGAAGATCGAATGGCTCGATTAATAATCCAGACGTAGCGATGAGAAAATATTTCCACGAATTTCCTTTTTCTCTAATCGATCGGTATCATCGTACTACAGACGGAACGTCCTCGATCTTCGGAGATACGTATGCAAATGGATGGATATCCGTTCGAGGGATTTTACGCGTTTTGTATCGTCCGTTTGATAAGAGATATACTTTTCCCGCCGACAAAGGAGAATCCTTCATGGCTGGTAGTACGATGACGAGCAAGGTCGAGCTTCCCGTTCGATGCAAACGATCGAGATAAATGGTCCAAAGGGTGTGGACTTCGGGGCGAGCGAGAGAATCCTCGGGATTGGAGGCAGAGACAAAAGGGGGCGAGAGGGCTGGCGGGGCGAAACGAGGGGTCGAGTGCGGGGGTCAATCTATAATAAAGCCCGCGTTATCTCTACTGGGTAGCGTGAACGAAGGCCGGGGCCTCGTAAAAAAAGGGGAGGATGCTGCTTAAGAACGGATTACGAGAATGAAATCGGCCCGCCCGATGCTTAACCCTCGACGGAATCGCTGGATCCTCGCGTGTCTTTGTCCGACGAGGTACCTATTTTGATTAGAAAAGCATCGCGAGTACGAAGGGAAGATTTTGCTTACCCTGTGCTTCCTTTCTCGCTGCTCGAAAGGTGGAAGGAAGAAATTAACAAAGCCGCGATGAATGAGGAGGAATTTCGATCGAATAAAGTATCGAACAATCTGCAGCCCGAATGACAATTGTCATCGGCGACGAGATTCGAACGTGGGTACCGTGAAGAAGGCAGGAAATGAATTATTTTCCTCGGCGTCGTGACGAATGATTCGTACGTGCTGACCCTTTTCTCTCGCAGCCTGGTCATCGTTATTCCGAACGATTGAGCGCAGTTGCTGGCAATTGGCAATTCAATGCAATCGCCAGGAGCCATGGACAGCCATGGAAATGAACACGCGCGTGAACCAAAAAAGCGGAAAAATATTAAAAGGTAATCGAGACTCGCGAAAAGTAGAGCAACGCGAAATATCGCGTATCACGTAAAGCAACCCTGGCGAAACTATGCGGGTTTCCTCATTATCGAATAACGCGACACCTTTTTCGAAACCTTCCTCAACCCCTAAGTAAAGGGTACGCGTGCTCGCAGCTGACGTGTCACTGCGTCACGGCTGGGAATCACCGATCTACCTGTTACTCGACGCATCGGCCGTGAAGAGCGCATTGTAATTCATACAGGGAGAAGATGGAGTGGAGCGCGGTCTAACCCTTTATGCTAATCGCGGTTGCGGCGCAGGGGTAAACGTCGCGCAAGGGTGATTTTTATCGGCCACTTTAAAGCCCATTTGCTTAATGAGGCGCGATACAAACTCGCTTTATAAAGTCAGTGAAGCACGTGAAGCGTGGCCGGTCCCTCTGAGCGTGAAGAAGCTATCAACGAATTAACTCGTTACGCGTCGGTCCCCGTATTTTCACCTGTTCCGCAGCGGCATTATGCAAATCCCGTTTAACGTACTTTTCACGTGCCTCCCCTTCGCGTGATTCCACCGATCTCTAATTAAAAAACCTCCTCGTGCGCCGCTCATCCACCGTTTGCAAAAACTCGAAACGTCGCTTACATTATCCGTAGATGCTTCATGCGGTCAATTAAAAGCGGCCTATCTCGATGTTGCAATTAAAGAAGGAAAAAAAAGAGAAAATTCCCGACGAGTATTCGAATAAATTTTCTACGGTGACAACGGTAACGCGGTCGAATTTGAATGCTAGAGGAATTGCTTCGAAAGGGGATGACGGGGTGCGACGAGAAAAGCAAGCAAGAACTCGATTTTGAGGAATTTCCTTCGTGAGAAGGGGCCATCGGGCCGATCATTGCGACGCCGATCAATCGTACGGGCCCTTCTGGTGTTTCTTCCAGAATCCGTAATGGCTCGCCGCAAACAATGGAGAAATTATGTTCACGAGAGTTCGCTGCAAGTTTCGCAATCTTTCCCCACGGAGCTCGCCGTTTATTCAGCACGCATGATGAGCTTTACACCGTAACGCGGTTATAGGAAGGACTACGACCAGGCTACGCGAGCAACTTTCCCGATTTAGGGATGATATACGCCCAACGCTCGGCACCTATCCTCTCCTTCGCGGCAGCAAGCACGCGGATGCTACTCTTTCGCGAAATTGTCCGCGAGATTTTGCATCGGTAGCATCGAAGATCCATAGCGAGACGACTCGTTATTGCTGTTCGAGGTAATAAAGCGTCCAATGAAATTTTCTTCCGGCAGAGTTCTCTGGAACAGCGCTCTAAAGCCTGTCATGTCAGGGTGGTTTTATGATACACGCAATAAACGTACAGGATATTTTCGAAATTGAGATTTGAGATGTGCGACGCTCTCTGATTGTAAATCGAATAACTAATACCCATTTTTGGAAATAATTTTCGCACGCTTCTGATTATCCGTCAGTGTCAAGATGGCATCGAGTGGACGTCAAGTGGACGAAACTGGAAGCATGGAAAGTTTAAACGATTATATACGATGCTTTCCTTTAAAGAGGGGTCGCCAATGATTTGGTATTGCTTAATAATCCAGACGAGCTATTAGGCCTATCTCGCGGGCGCAGATGTACAGAAGGAATGGCGAGGGTGGTCCCGTCATAAAGACCGCCGCAACCCCCGAGTAGCTGGAGTTCGAACGATCTCGCGCCGTCGAACGAGGAGATTTCTTTTAATTAAACTGCCCCCACCCGGCCTGCAGTTCCTCTTTCTTTCCCTCTGGCCGGTTTCCACCGAAAACGGGACTCCCAGGACATAACAGCCGACAGGCACGCGTTATCAGCGTTCGCCAGCAGTCCAATCCCCGTCAGTTAGCTACTTCTGCCTCCCCTTCGTCGCTGATCCGTTCCTGGCTTTTGCTAAAACTTGACGCGTTCCGATGTCAATGTTTCTGCCGGAGGAAACTGGCTCGCTGCGTTATTTCTTCAGCTAAAATTCAGCCATTCAGCTTTTGGAAATTCTCTTTTAAACGTGCTTCGTGTACATTTTCCTATTTAGGCAATTTCGTTTGGTTTATCATTGCGTGACATTATTATGTATTATTCAGATAACCGGGAAGTAACGGACCACAATGGCGGCTAATTTACGACGAGATTATCGACAACTGGAGGAACGGAATACGTTTGATTGCGAGGCAGGAACTCGATACAAGTTCCATTAGCAACGGTTCAGGAGGTAATGAAAATATCAGTGACCGGGCGTTTATCGCCGTGTCGTTGACACGTTCCACCGTGGCGGACACACCGAGGCGACAATTCCGTAAGTTGTTCGTTTTTATAGGGGGGGCCAGGTGAGGAAATAAAAAGGCGAGCACGTCGAAGCATAGACGAGGAAAGGAGTTACGTTCTGTCCCGTTGTGTCACGTTGGACGCTCGTAACAGCCGAGGAGCAGCAGGTACCTCTCGCCTCTTCGTCCTTCTCCATCCTCGGCAAAATTACTTATAATATCTGTCAACGAACAGACACGGCCCGGTAGCGCTGTTACCGTCGCGCTACAATCCCTTGGAGAAATGCCCTCTTTATTATCTATCAGAAGCAATCTACTGGACACTTTCCTCTCTTCCCGCGCTGTCCGCTCGTTCTGCCTCCTCCGCTCTGTTCTTCGCCACTTTTTCGAGGCTTATGTCCGGTACTAATTCCGCGACACCCGTCTCGTTCGTTTGGAACTCGATTTTTCGAGGGTAAAAATTCCAGAGTCTTGCTTCGATAGATACCAACCGGGATGGAAATCGGTCAAGACGTGGGAGATACGTTTCTCGAAAGGATCCTCCTGGTAGAGAATTCGACGGGAAAATTAAAGAAAACGCCCGGAGCGTAGAGAATCGTGGGTTAACGAACAAACAGATTGGCAGCTAACTGTCGTTCTAATTGAACCCTATCGAGATAGCAATCGTCAAAGGCGAACCAGTTGTCCGACCTCGCAGGAGAAAAAGAAGAGTGGACGCCCCACCACGTGGCCGGAGAATCGTTTCTCTATGGGCGATTCACAGAACGATGGAAGAAATTTGAAGGCAGGACCAAGGCGAGCACGGAGGTTGACGGCTTTTCAGGTTCGCTAGAAATGCCTCGAACGTCCCGGCGTATAAACTGCCTGGGCTAATTTAGACCGACTGTTCCGTGAAATTACCGGGGCTCACGGGTAATGAGAGGGTGAACGAGGGCCAGGGTATCCGCAACCCTTGGACAGTGGCCGGCTAATCACGGCCGCTCGTTAGCGAATTGAATGCGCCTCGAATCGTATCCGATCGAATCCGCGCCGGATAGAAAGTCAAAGAGCTGCTTTCTACCTTTAAAAAAGACCTCACACCGGCCGCTGAAAAATTTCGCACGGTCCCTCCCTTTGGGACGGCCAGCAGCAGCACCGGTGTCCAAGGACAGCGGAGGATGTCTTTTCTGCACGCTCATTCGGATCGTTTCGTGTCACGGGACTGCAACGCGCCTTTGTCGACGGGCACAATTTCAGAAAATCGTCCGTTGCCGCTTTTAACGTTTTTGCCACGAGAAATCGAGTAATGGACGAAACGGTTTTCTAATCGATTTACAGCGGCGAAGAGACGTCCGTGGGTATCCCCGGGACGGGAAATTTGTCTAAGAGATGGAGGAACGTGTTTAATAGCAGACGAACGTCTGCTGAACGCTTCGACGAACGAATCGCGAAGCGACGATTGTCGGCGACTTAATGGACACCCTATATTTGCTCATTAACGGACCCTCTGTCGCGAATCCCGAGCACTTCCACAAACTCTCGACGACGGAGGAACGACCGACGAGGAGGAGGTCGGCACAAAGGGACTGCTCCAGCCAGGGAGAAATCGAAGGATGGAGGAAGCAGGAAGAAAGGGAGGAGAAAGAGGGACGGGAGCCCTCATTAGGAGCTTTGCGAGAGGAAAAGCGATACGCTGCGTCGAGACGCAACTTACGCTTTTGAAGACGCTCGAAGAAAGAGCCGAGGAAAATGCACTTCTCGATAAAAATCCCCTATAGTCCTTCGGCGTACGGTTTCTCTCGACAAACCAATTCTCTACTCGCGAACAATTCCAACGTTCACCGTCTAATTCCCTGCTTAAATGTAAAACACCCCTAAATTGTCGTATCCATAGGGGGTTAACCCTTTGCACTCGGCGATTTTTTCATTATAGAAAAATAGTAATTCGAAGTGAATTACTATTAAAAATAGGAAATCGTATGCAAATTAAGACGCAGAATTATTTTATTTCGACATTCCACCCATCGTTGGGTAATTTTAAACATGATATATTAATTAACGTCGATTTTTAGAACCCGATTAAATGGCGACTGAGAGTCGCCCCTCAAAGGGTGCAAAGGATTAAATGACACCAAATATTGCAAGATAAATTAATCCCTATATTCTTTCGGCATACGAACTTTTGGAGCAGCAAAATTTCAATATCCAAATACAAATTTGCATCTCATCTCTTTTCACGTATGTAACAAGATATTATACGTAAATTTAAAATAGTATATTCCAGTATATTTCCAGTATATAGTTTCCCCTATCGACAATCGAATTTTTCATAGCAATAAAATTGGAATATACAAAATTCAAATTCCCGCGGAAATTTAAATTTCAATCTCTTTCGGATCGGTAAAATAGAAAAGGAAAGGAAATAGAAAAATCCCGTTACCAAATGTTACGCGCGATTTACGCCGAATTCCAAAACGGTGAATCGAGAGGGTACCGTTCCAGAAACAGGAAGTCGATTTCGATTTCCTCGAGGAACAGCCGGTTCCCAGGCCGTTGTCATTCATATCGCATCGCAGGGCGAAAAACGTTCGAGCCGCGTGTCCGTAAAAAGTGCGAAAATTTGCTGCCGGTCGATCCCGCTTCTCGGAACGTATTAGCGTGACCGGTTCACGGTGAAACGTCTACGATTAAATACGAGTCCCGGGCAGCCTCGCTTCTTCGTAACTGCCAGCGAAGAAAATCGCTCCGGTTTCTTCCTTCTTTTTCCAATTTTTTCCCTTTTTTTTCCCTTAATCCCCTCCCTCCGTGCCCGACTCCTTCGCCCGATTGGCGCGAGCGCGCGCCATTTCAAAACGTGGTCACGACGCGCGTTAGCCGCGATTAATATACAAGTCGTGATTTCAAGCGGGATACTTAGAGGGCACATTAGATTTCATATCCACGCGCGACGATTAAATCTCGTGCAGCGTCGGGAACGCGGGCCTCGTCATTGTTCCCCTTCGTGGAATTATTATCACCGGCGGTAATATGGTTTTTAGCGAATTCGCGGCCGGATCGGCTCGCTCGTTAAGAGGACGAGCAGAGAGCGACGAGCATTCGCATTTCTCCTCGTACGATCGATGGAATCCCGACGTGTTATACGCGTCGATCGTCTCAGTGACGAATGGCGGGATTAACATTCAAATTTCGCGGTCGTGAGAGGAGTGGCAATTACCGGCCTTCGTGGAAGTTAGATGAATGAAGAAATGAACGTTTGACCCGCATCGAATGCCACACGAACGGCCCAAAGGTTGAGGCTCGAGGCCACGGCTTCTTCAAAATGGACGACGAAACTTGTAAATCTTCGCGACGTCTTGCACATGTAAAACAGCCTGGGTAAATGACACTTCAATTTCTGCGAGTGACAACTGGTATTTGCAGAAAATAGAAACGAAAATGGAAGGTTGATATCGGAAGCTGGAGATTCCAAGATGGACGACGGAACTTGACAATTTTTATCGAATCTCTGAGATGTAACTAGAAGATCGATACTGTGCGAATGTCAAGCCTCATAGCAGCAAAATTTTTAGTACAGGTAACCCTCCTATAACACTGTAGATAGATTCCTAGGAAATACCGTGTTATGTGAAACCGTGTTGTATGAGACCCAGAGCCAGTACAAATAGGCAGGATTACGTTTCGAAAACTCACTGGAAACAAGTTTTTTCTTTAATTCTACATAGACAACTTAATTTTTATTGAAAATATAAACGTATGTACAACGCAAAACAAAGAAATAAACGAAAATATTATTTTAATTTAACGCAATTTTAATTTAATAAATTTCTTCGTCGTCACTGCTCACGTAGAAATACAGTGTTGTACAAAGGCTTTTGCAATTTCCTTATCGTGTTGGTGCCAAACCGTGTTATAGAATACCGTGTTGTAGGAGGGCTACCTGTACTATCAATTTTGTTAGCAAAGATAGATCAATCGTGATGCACACCCTGTTGCAACTATCTACAAATTTCTAAACGCATCGCAAATTTATTTTTTCCAACGATCGCGTTAGAAATCCAACATGGCGTCGATGATAACGCTACCATGGACCGGTCATCCGCCGTCCAACGATTAAATACTACAGTCAACCGAACCATACTATCACCAGTAAAATATGCATGAAATTCACGGTGTATTAATTGCCTAGATAACCAGTAAGGTATAAATTATCATCCTTCGAGTTCTCGAGAGTTGCGCGACTTTAAACGGCGATAAAAGGAAGGAGCGGATCTCTGGATGAATAAATCGGAACGGTCGGTATTCGCGGACAGCTGTAAATGTTGCTGGACTCGAAACGAGCGGTATTTAACTACCGAATAACGTACAACGAATTCCATCTGATCGCGACGCATAGTTCGCCGCAAGTCGCCGAGGAACGATTGTTCGGCTCGATCGGCGTTCTAACCGCGGCTACAAGGAGAACGGGCGAGACGGGAGAGAAGGAAAGAGCGGGAGGGGTAACAAATTTTTCAGCGCGGGATTTATCTCCTTTCTCATCATTAAATTCACCGTATTTTACGTAACGTGGGAATCGACGGAACAGGGGAACAATGCCGCGGTACCAAGTGTTGCACTGGTACAGAATCGATCGGTGAATAATTCATCCGCGTGAACGGTTCGTCACCGTGCTCTCCATTAATTACCGATGCTCAACGAGCGAAAGAACTCCGTTTATGTAAGCCGCGAGGAAAAATGCCGGCGATAATAATGGCGTTACGTCGCGCGAAACACGCTAATCTGGCTCGCCGATCGCGAGGAATTCCTCTGTAACGAAGGTTTACACTTGTCATCGTTTCCCTTTTCGTACGGTTCTACGGCTGTTTATCCATTCCTCCGGTTAGGATCGCGTGTTTTAAGACACCACACTTCCTACGAGTATAATCCTCAGGTATGTTTACATAGAATTCTGCGAGATCGGTTCGCATAATTACCGATCTAAGAATTTTTTTAAATTATTCTTCCCTTTCCAAAGCACCCTTCGACTTTGAAGAACTTCGAACCTGAACTTCAAATCCCCGAGAGTCGAATGTTCGATTCGAAGACGAAACCAATTAGCACGAACCTGTGAAAAGCGACGAAGACGTCCGAATAATTAACTTAATCAGAATCTAATCGATACCAGGTCAAGTAATAAGTACGCGGTACCTACACAACGGTATAATCGATATGAAAACGTACGACACCGATACGATAAACGGACGAATCAGTTCGAGGCGTGCCAAGAATCCGAAGCGTACTCATTAAGGATCCATCCGGGGCCGAGATTCCTCGATCGCATTTGCGTCGCGATTATCGAGCGCGAGGCGTACGTGAAATTCTCGACAGCTATTAAAATCGTCTCGATCCAACGACGGTGATCGTCGTGCGACCAGGACGAGGCAGAGACGTTGGCAGGCTCGAGAAGAAATCGAAAGTTCGCGATCCGATTTCTTCTCGACGGATTCCACGCTGGATCGGCCGTTTTCTTTGCTCTGGCCCGATCGTCCCCATGAATATTCATGTTGTACGCGACTTATGCAGAACATCCGCTCGTCAACGGGGCTGGAAGTGGTGCAGGGAGGCAGAGAAAGAGGGAAGACAGAAGGATCTCTCGTCTTTTTCCCCGATCACGGCAGTTTCTTGTTACACGATCGATTCCCCGTATTCCCCCGCGCGCGACAGCTACCAGCGCACGTTCCTACGGGGCCTTTAATTAACAAGGAATCAATCAATGGCGGTCTTCATGGAATTCCGAAGAAAAGCGAGCCAACGAGCCTGGGACGGACGCCGGGGATCGGTGGACGCGATCGGGTCGTGGGAGGCGGAGGACTATGCCTCGATCTTTCGACGGTCTTCGTGGAATGGAAATTTTTAACGTGCACGCGCGACTTCGAGGTCTGTATCAGCTGAGAAGCTGAGAAGAGTCCTGGTTTTCTGGCCTCCATTCGTGTCCGAGTTTGACTGCTGACTCGTGAGTAATTTACGAGTGCAACGTGGGTTAGTTGCATCCATCGGACAGCGGAGACACAGGTAAATCTTATGCTAAGAGTGTAATCTGTGTTCGAAAAGAATATACCGTGACGTTTCATCTGCGTTGTAAATTTATGAAGATCGCAAGGTGTCTAATTGCTGCTACACGCACCGAATCTAACGGATTGCTTCTCTTGGTTACGGAGTCATGGTACACAGAGAACTCGAACACACGCGACTCTTAACTCTCTGCGGCACGGGATTTCGGATAATAAAATAGACCCATGTTGCACAGAAATTTTATTGCATTTTAAATGAAAGAAAATTGGTATATTTTTACCAATAAAGAAATCGCATACTGTGGAAACATAAAACCAGGAAAAGAAGATTTTCGAAATAAACCTTCCGCTTGCAACAATCGATGAACCTGTACTGGCATGTTGAATGTTGCCAACACGAGCGAATGCATTTATAACATTTGTCGAAGATATTACCAACTGCTCTACGTAAATAAGACGCAATATAAACTTATACTCATACAACTATTGCAATATTTCGAGGCAGTGCTAAAAATGTCCCACCCTGCACGGTGCATCAAGAAGATGGGACACTTTTAATCCCAGCGTACCCCAAAGAGTTAAACAGCTGCTGAATAGCTAGAAATACGTCTGATCATGTTTGTCATAGCAACACCTAGATCAATATATATCTATAATACAGATTGACGTGAAGAATTTGCAAACGTTCTTTTTGTTAAGAGATTTTCAAAATGCTTCGGAAAGTACGGGAATAAATTATATCAAGAACCTTCATAGACTGTCATATGTATATAAAAATGTCCCACCATGCATTATGGTGCATCAAAAAGGTGGGACACTTAATCCCAGAGTGCCCCAAAGAGTTTAGCCAAGTATGTTTGAGACGTATCCTAACGCTACATCGACATAGTAATTTTCTAGAGGATCAGAAGGTCTATAATCGTTGATATAGTTGGAATTATTCTTATCGAACACGGATTATTGACAACAAAACCAAGACGTAAAAATTTTCAATTATTTTATTCGTACAGTGATTCCAGAGGCATCACCGGACTCAACAGCTACCCAGCAGCGATATACAAGAACAAGAAGCCAGAAAGGGATCACAGGCTCTGGAAATTAACGAATCGGTCCGATTCATCCCGGCAAAGGGACACAGACAGGTAGACGCGAGATCGGATTCGTTTGCCATCCAGTCGATCGGCTTGCCGAATTTCGAGGAGCGAGCTGGAACCAATAAAAATGCCCGGCATTCCCCGCGGCTGGTCCGAACCTTGCCACGACCTTCCCTCCGCGTCTCTACGCTTTTCCACCCCCGCTGGAGCGACGTGTTCCAGTCCAAGCTGTCCTCGTCCGAAAAGCAACCACGGTATCCACCGCTTGTACTTTCTCGAAGCCCATCAAAGACTAACCAAATATTTGTCGAGGTCCTCGTCGACCCTCCCACGGAGGGGATGGCGTGTCCCTTGCTTTAAACGCAACCGCGTGCACCCTCCAGCTGCAGAAAGGGGACTCCCTCCTGGAAGATCCTTTTGTATCAAATCGAGACTATCGCGAGCAGAGATCGGCCGATGACGACCCGCGCCACTCTGGATTCTTTAATTTCTGTAACTGCGCGAAGGCTGAGGGACCCCGATGGAAAAGAGGGTGACCGAGGGCGATTCCATCGGGTGATTCCTTGTTTCTTCGACCGTTCCTCTCCTTCTTGACATCGTTAGACTCAACGAGACTGTCGGACTCGGGGCACCAAAGTCAAACATGTTAGTTTTTCGAAGAATCGTAGCACGGGGGTTGATCCCTGTTTCGAGGGAGAAAGGACGACAAAATTCTCGTGGGATTATGCAGTAGCAAAATTCGAATATTGGAATATTGTAAGAGTATGTAAGAGTATGCGAGCTCCGGTTACCGATAAGATGGCGTGTGTGATGAGCACGTAGCAGTGATAAGTCTCAAAACGATGCGCGGCGAATTAACAAAGGGGGCCCACCTTTAAAAACTCGAGGAGCGGACCACGAAAGGTTTTACGCAATAGACGAGAGCGACGTGTGAATATCATATCCAACGGAATAAAGTACTTGCAGTATGAAATTTGCAAATTTAAATTCACAAAGAGAGAATCAAGGAAGAGCCCCCTCTTTTCCAGGGGTCGCAGAGCAGAGGCAGTTTCTCGCTCCATCGACAGGGATCGATTTTATCAGAAAGAAATATAATCGACGTTTTAACGTAATCGTGGAAATAGGATCGTTCGGTCTCGTTTTACCAGTCCAAAGATCCTCGTTATCCTTATAGCACAGAGACACAAAGGCGGACGGAAAAGAAAGGAGAGAGAGGGCGACAGGGGGTGGCGATGTTCCACGGCGAGCTCGAGAAATTCCGGAGTCAAATTACCCTCTCTTCCACTCAATGCTGCCCTTTCGCCCGGACTATATTGGATTCTTAAACGGTGACATTTTGGACAAAAGTGGCCGAGCAGAATGCGCCATGGAGCTCTCGCAGTCTCGTGTAACCCTGCCAAATTGGCCACCTTGTCGTCTCAATCATTTGGATCTCGATCTTCATTGGTTATCGAAACGTACGAGTATATCTTTCGACGAAAGACAATCTATATCGCTGTATCTTTTCTCCACGAAATTGTTCCATCGTCTTTTCCCGGTGGGACAAGTTTATTAAAAATCTTCGGTGACCGTCGATGTGCGGATCGTTTATCTTTCGCGTATATCTCTTTCGCGGCAAGGAATAAAGAGGATCACCAGGATTCACCGCGGGTAGTTAAGTCACGGGAGGTTTCGAAACACGTCGTATGAAAACGAAAACAGCGCAGGTCCATTCGCGATACGCGTTCGTCCAATATTCATCCGCGCGGACGTAAAAGTCGGGCGCAATCCTGTAAAAATACAAGGTTTTACCTCGGAGGTATATCAGACCCGCAGCTTCTTCCATTGATGGCCCCGCCGGCGTACAATAACATTTCTCTCCTTCCGCTTTTGTATTTTGTGAGTCAATTCGAAACATGAATCGTATAATAATTCAACGGAGCTAAGGAAAACAGCCCGGATATTATTCGCCCCGCCTAGACCACCCCTTAAACCGGACTCCATATTTATGGCAACGGGGCTTAATAGAAAATAATAATTTCGAGTGAACTGTCTATCCGAGTACTATGGAAATTAAATATCCGGAAAATATTTTGGATATTCGACAAAGATTTGAGAAATTGTTTACGGACGATCCAGTGATGATTCTTGGATTGGGGTGTCACACCCGATACTCTCGTGCAGCTTTTGCGTAGAATTATGTAGAATTATAACGCGATGATATTGGAATAATGTACGTAGTTCGCGGTGGAAGTAGAGCTGCTTGCAATTCCGATGAGAAAACTGAGTGCTAGGCGAGGCTCACTCGCATCTCGACGGATTTCTGTCTTCTCGCCTCTCATACATATTGTGATTACTTCCAAAGAAGGATGAGCTAGGAGGATGGAAAGCGGTCTGGTCAATGGGAAAAGAAACCATGACTTCCTGCCGCTATACACGATGTTAATAAATATCGGACATGCTAAAGCAAAAATGAACCAGAATCCCTATTTTCATTTGAAGGAATTTTATTCTATACTGTTCTTTTTATTTTTGAAATTATTATCGAAACCCCAGTTTTGATTCCTTCTGCTATTTTATTATATTGAAATCCTATTTCGGTCCCTTGGAATATTCTTCCCAGGCAGACGATTTTCACGACTAATTGAAGTAGTTGGAACCACAACTGTAGTTGAAGATTCATACAGTAGCCAAATAAGGCTCAAGAATGATTCTGAACAAACTAACCACTAACAAGGATAGTGCAAGTTCTTCGTGTCATAGATTTAGTTGAAACTTTCTAAATTTGTAAATTTAGTCATCCAGTTGAAGAAAATGTATCATTGTAAGGGCAACTACTCCATAGTTCTTGAGATATCTATGATTAGAATTTTATTATTGCCTTAATTACAGATTTATTTCGAATATTTGTCAATTGCTCTTGTGGCCTAATGGCGATATCCAAAAATTACCATACTGGTGGCAATTCTCAGAAGTTGCCTTTAGACCACAATGCCACTTGCTAACTATCGATAACTATTTAGAAGAAATCTGTAGTTAAAAATATTAAAGTTTTAATCATAAATATCTGAAAGACTATGGAGTAGTTGCCCTTATAATGGTGCATTTTCTTGAACTGAATGACTAAATCTACAAATCTGCAAAGTTTCAACTAAATCAATGACGCGAAGGACTTGCACTCTCCTTGTAAGTGAGATCACTAAATTAATCACCACGTAGACACCATTTGTACAGCTAGTTAACAGGCACGAATTCGAGTAAGTAATCACCGGTGCCCATTACTGGCCAGTAGAATCAACACTAACGAATTCCATTGCTCGATACGATTTCCATTAACGTTCCACGCAAGAGAGTGCAATTACTTGTGAATTCTAAGAAAATGGTAACACAAATACCCCCATCCTGAGGATCAGCAACGTCGACGAAACCATAGATCCTGCGCAGCAAGAACAACCTGTATCCCGGCTACGAATTTTCGCCTTAAACGTCCAACGGCAATCGGGACGGTGAATCCAGGTTTAATTAAAAAAATGCCGAAACATCGAGGAATTCGATGGGAGAGATCCAGAGCGAATGCTCGCGTCTACTCGCGGAACCTGGATTAAAGTCGATTGTCAAAAGTGATCGGTGATCGATCGATGACGGTAACGAATGGTCCCGCGCGAACCTAAGATCTTATCGGCGTTTCCATTTCCGTTTCGCTCCCGATTGCCTGCACGATCCTCGCGTGCCATTCCTCGGCGTCCCACCGCGCGAATTGAACCGGGCACCCTCGCCGCGGCGACGTCTGGCCGATGCTAAATAGCAGAAACATAATTTCGTGAGTGCAAGGGGAATTGCTTTATCGCGTGGAATAATGGCCCCGTATTCACGGCCGGCCCTCTCATAATTCTCCTCCTTTCCATTGCACTTTTCGCAGATTACACGTGGCGTCGATTCGCCGAGAATCGAATTGAGCCCATGCATCCTTGAATATTCCTTTTCCGCGCAGAAATTCTGCTTACAGGCAAGAGTCGAATGGGGAGAGCCTGACGAAACAGGTGAAACACAACGAGTGATATTATAACGAATGATACTATAATCGAAGAAGATGAAGATCGAAGAGACACTGGAAGAATGTCCTGAAAGCAACGAATGGAATAAATATTCGAGAAGATGTACGTATTTCCAAAAATTTCACTGTTCATTGCCTATTTGACATAGTCGAGTCCTTATATGTATACGTCTTTGTGTTACAGATTAACTACGATCATGCAACGATGATCACAGGCCAATACTGATCTATGGACTTCAAAATCCTTCGATTCCATGCAGGCATCAAGGCGTCCGTTTTTGGGTTTAAAAGGACCTGCTGTCAGTCTCAAATCCGGAACAGCGTAGAATGCCTTTAAAGTATCGTAACTCATAAGGACGTGTTTAAACCTCTTATATTTTATATTCGCATAAGTGTATATATTTCACCTACGTTAAACTTCATATATCTATTATTGTACAACTGAATACTTCCCTGCACGCTGAACGCTTTGATTTCATCCTAGAAACTCCGGCACTTTGCGCAAACTGTGATTTAATTGGAGCAGAAAATCTTTCCAACGTTCGCGTGCAATATTTACCTAGAGCAACATCCGACTACTACAAAGTATCGCGCGTAAAGCGATCTTCGAGCGAGGTATAACAGACAGTCTGCACGCGGAGAAAAATTGTAAAAGGAAATTTTCCTGACTGTAAGCGATATCGACGTATCGAAGCAGAACCTGTAAACTCTCGCAAGGACGTCAAGTCGCTTTACACCCGGCGAGAGGTATCGGGATGAACGTCTCCCTGTCCCACCCCCATTGTAATTTTCTCCCTGCGAAAACACCCGTGTTCGTGGAAACACGGTGGATTAATCGGGACGAAACATCGGAGGTCCGATCGATCGGTGATTCATTAATTAACGTGCCACGACTAATCATCGTGGGTCGGGCCAATTAGGAACAATTACGTACCGCGCAACGGGGAATATTTTATCAGGGTAATTACGTTTCGTAATAAAGTCTCATCGACCGGACACCAATCAGCGAAACGATCTGGACCACGGCTGGATCGGCTTGGTCGGACTGCAGAACGGGTAATTAAAAGCATTGTCAGAGTACAAAGGCAGGGGAAAGGGGAGAGGGTTACAATCGGCAGCGCGAGCAGACGAAAAAGACAAGAAGCGGCGTGCACCCGCGCGCAAGAGGAGACGCGATGGACGCCCCGGTTTCCGTGCCGACCAGGCCGATTCGTAATTACAAAGTGCGATCTAAATCAATCTTGATTACACACGGGAAACGCTGCGTCGCCAATTTACGTAATACAAAAAGGCCGCAGATTGCATGTTATTTAGGGACGATTAAATATAATCGTTCAATAATTATAAACGGGGCAAAAGCGCACGAATTAATGGTATTCCGCTTGTGAGAATCGCGTCCCGTGCCTGGTTCCTTGGTAACCTGCGTCGGAAGAGAACGGTTTGTTAACCGATCATCGTCCTGTCGTTACATTTCGATATTATCGGAGCACAGCGCGGATTTTTCGTTTCATTTCGATGAAAGAAAATAGTACGATTATTTCCATAACGTTGACTCGTCTTTATTCCAAGTTGCAACGAAGAACATACATCTATGTCTGTTCTCAAGCGTGTGTACCAAACGCGCTTTCTTTCCCGAAGGTACCGCAACGAAAGGCTGAAACCTCGTCAGACCAAGTACTTCAATCCCTCTTCCGAAAGTAGACCAGCAATAATTTCCAAAATATAAATATCGAGCAATCGAAAAGCAATCTAAAACAACCACAAATCAAAGGTAAGAGTCGAAATAAAGGATCGAAAGCCACCCTTCCATCTGCGAGATGCCTCTACGTAAACCTCGACGTATCCATATATCGATTACACGCTCGATTATCTCCGTCGATTAAAGCAGCGAAAAAAGAAAGCTGCGCGAGTCGTCATATCGTAGCAATTACGCAAGCACGTTCCCCTCTCGAATTCCATGGTCGCGATTGATGCCGCCCGCGAGGGTTAGCGTCGATTCAATCCGACCGAAACGGGCAATTAAAACCGCGCCGGTGGAATCCGCTCTGGATTCCGTGCGGGAAACGGCAGAGAGAGGCCGCGAAGTTGACGGGAGCCGAAACGAAGAGGAAGAAGGAGAGACCAGCGAGCTTCCGCGGTTGACACGCGCGGATCCGTGGCCTCAGCGCGGAGACCTGTTCCCGTCCGGCGGCGCATCAAGGCGAGACTATCGTCTCCGAGGGAAACAATTACTCCGAGAGCGAGTGCATAAATAAGGAGGAAGAGAAACCGGCCTGACCACGCTGGCGGTCACAATGCACCTCCGGGTGCTGACTGATTTGCATCGACTGCACGATGAGGTGCTCAGGATGGCGGTCACTGGTCTTTTGCGGAGGGAGCGATCTGGCCGGAAACTATGCACCGACATCCACACGATTTTTATCAAAAAACATCAAAATTTCACGGTGTCTCTTCTACTTCGACTATGGGTACTCTTGGAGACTTGGGATACTCTTGGATGATTGTTTGCAGTATCTCCATTTAGGCATTGTGCCAGTCAGTCGGTTTATGAAGACTGCGGATTACGGATGTCACTGACAATGAGTTTCAGAAGACTTCCTTTCTACGATGTTAACTCTTTGCACTCGAGAGGTGACCTTCAGTCACCGTTTCATAAAATTTGAAAGATCGTTATTAATTAACATATCAAATTTAATGCAATGTAACAGTGTGCAAGGTATCGAAATCAAATAATTCTACAATTCTATTATTATACAATTCTTTATTTACTGCTCTCAAAAAAGTGTCGTCAGTTTTTAATAGAGAATCTTTGATTTTCTACTCTTCTCTAGCCAAAAAATTGTCGAGTGCAAAGGGTTAAATATAAGAGTGACCTAAGACGTACATATTTCAATGCGAAATATTAAAAGTTTAGAACTACAAATTACTACTATACATTGAAAAATTAATTAGGTAAAAGTACGAATCCGATCTAACGATCCAACTTCCCGCTAATTTACCAAGAATGGTTTTATACTACTGTGATACGAATAAATACAGTACAAAGTAAGCGATAAAATGGTGAATTTATTATTAAGATCCTATTTGTATTACTTTCGCTTTATTTATCATTCTCATGCCTATTGTACCGAATACACGAGGTGCTAATACTACAGGTACTAATACCTGATGTAATTTAGATAATGAACTATGACTTAAATCGATTTCCAGATTTACTAGTAGCGAAAGTGGACTAGAAAGTGATACAACGAACAAAGAGTTTAATGGAGGACCATTTTTAAAATTATAATTCCAAAATTGATTCGCGATGGCGTATTTGACCGGTGCCTGAGAAAGCAAAAGGAAAAGTCGGAAGCCACGATGCGGATGGAATTTAGAAGATGCTCTGTACCGAGGTAAATATTATATCGAATTTATTCTTTTATATTCCTTCGGTTACAATAAGCATTGTCGTAGGGATTGCTGGAGTTTATTCGAAGTCGCACACCGCGACTTTTTACCCGCGGTAGGGAGAGGAAACGTGTGTCAAGGGGTGACTGTGGCTGTCGGCGGGTATTCTGAAGAAAGGAGGACCGGGGGTCGGCAAATACGTAGGACGCATTCAGATCAGTCTCCGGAGGAGGACGAGGGGTGGTATAGAAAAGCTTTTCGGGACGCGTCAGCAAGAAACATCAAAGTCCGTGCCATTTCCTCCGGCCGAATACAAATGAAATACTGTACGTACCGGCGATTGTATCGTTTTCTCGTCGATACGTAGCAATTTGCGCGAAATACGTCCGTCTAATAAAAAGGGAAAGAAACAGAAGAAACTACTACCCTCCTCGACAGACTCAAGGATGAAGTACAACGAATTATATAACCCAACAGTTATAACGATCAAGAAACAGAGCAACAAGATAGCCTCGATAAGATACAAAATGGGGTATCTTCCTTATCTCGACTTATCCTCGCAATATATTAATCCCGAATTTCCCTACGTGTAAGATACGCATGAGACCACGAATAGCGAGGAAATTTGCGAATGTTCGATTGAAATCGAACGATCGATCGAGACACGGAACGGCTGATAAAACGAATCTCGTGGATTCGCGAGAAGGGAGAGACGCATGTAAACGACGCGACCGTGGCATCGCGAAATACACCAGCCATAACACGCGAGACGGAAAATAGCGGCAATACTCTTGAGTGGCTGGAATGGTGGCCTGGGGGACCTTACTTCCTTTCTACGATGTTAACTCTTTGCACTCGAGAGGTGACCTTCAGTCACCGTTTCATAAAATTTGAAAGATCGTTATTAATTAACATATCAAATTTAATGCAATGTAACAGTGTGCAAGGTATCGAAATCAAATAATTCTACAATTCTATTATTATACAATTCTTTATTTACTGCTCTCAAAAAAGTGTCGTCAGTTTTTAATAGAGAATCTTTGATTTTCTACTCTTCTCTAGCCAAAAAATTGTCGAGTGCAAAGGGTTAAATATAAGAGTGACCTAAGACGTACATATTTCAATGCGAAATATTAAAAGTTTAGAACTACAAATTACTACTATACATTGAAAAATTAATTAGGTAAAAGTACGAATCCGATCTAACGATCCAACTTCCCGCTAATTTACCAAGAATGGTTTTATACTACTGTGATACGAATAAATACAGTACAAAGTAAGCGATAAAATGGTGAATTTATTATTAAGATCCTATTTGTATTACTTTCGCTTTATTTATCATTCTCATGCCTATTGTACCGAATACACGAGGTGCTAATACTACAGGTACTAATACCTGATGTAATTTAGATAATGAACTATGACTTAAATCGATTTCCAGATTTACTAGTAGCGAAAGTGGACTAGAAAGTGATACAACGAACAAAGAGTTTAATGGAGGACCATTTTTAAAATTATAATTCCAAAATTGATTCGCGATGGCGTATTTGACCGGTGCCTGAGAAAGCAAAAGGAAAAGTCGGAAGCCACGATGCGGATGGAATTTAGAAGATGCTCTGTACCGAGGTAAATATTATATCGAATTTATTCTTTTATATTCCTTCGGTTACAATAAGCATTGTCGTAGGGATTGCTGGAGTTTATTCGAAGTCGCACACCGCGACTTTTTACCCGCGGTAGGGAGAGGAAACGTGTGTCAAGGGGTGACTGTGGCTGTCGGCGGGTATTCTGAAGAAAGGAGGACCGGGGGTCGGCAAATACGTAGGACGCATTCAGATCAGTCTCCGGAGGAGGACGAGGGGTGGTATAGAAAAGCTTTTCGGGACGCGTCAGCAAGAAACATCAAAGTCCGTGCCATTTCCTCCGGCCGAATACAAATGAAATACTGTACGTACCGGCGATTGTATCGTTTTCTCGTCGATACGTAGCAATTTGCGCGAAATACGTCCGTCTAATAAAAAGGGAAAGAAACAGAAGAAACTACTACCCTCCTCGACAGACTCAAGGATGAAGTACAACGAATTATATAACCCAACAGTTATAACGATCAAGAAACAGAGCAACAAGATAGCCTCGATAAGATACAAAATGGGGTATCTTCCTTATCTCGACTTATCCTCGCAATATATTAATCCCGAATTTCCCTACGTGTAAGATACGCATGAGACCACGAATAGCGAGGAAATTTGCGAATGTTCGATTGAAATCGAACGATCGATCGAGACACGGAACGGCTGATAAAACGAATCTCGTGGATTCGCGAGAAGGGAGAGACGCATGTAAACGACGCGACCGTGGCATCGCGAAATACACCAGCCATAACACGCGAGACGGAAAATAGCGGCAATACTCTTGAGTGGCTGGAATGGTGGCCTGGGGGACCTACGGGGATAAGGATTTGCTCCAAGGGGAAATACTCGTGCGAGTGGCACATGCGGGAATGCATATGCAGGGAACAGCGAAGCCAGGTGCGTCGATTTCTGGCGCTAACGGGCTCCTTCCTTAAAAATCTCAAGCTTCTATCATCCTTACGAAACCCTCGTGCAGTTTAAAACGACTCTTTATCCTCTCCAAACTTCCCCCCCAAATATATCACCGAAGCTATGAATTTCAGTCCAGGCTGAATCCCTGATGAACAATCGGAGGACGGAGCAGAGTATAAACGATCTGAAAATTGTGCCCTTAAGTTAAACAATTGAATCGTGACGAACTAAAAATTTTTAGTCGTTTTTAAATTTTGTATATTCGTGACGTTTCGCATGCAGATTCGCGCAGATTCTTTTTCCCTCGGACGTTTCCCTTGGACGAGGGTACCAGAATGGCTGCGACACGCCACTGGAACTCGAGGACCGTATAGTCCGCCCCCTTCCCAGATCAATAATACCATTCCCGTCCTCGGCGCATGTGCGACGGAATATCCCCCCATAAGCGAACTGGTTTCCACCCCCAGATGAACTACGCTCCGAACGCCTTGCACCCCTCCATGCAACATTCATAGCGCCATCAATATTATACGCGCGAAATAATAACCTGTGCATTTATTATGAGGGGGGTGGCTACCGTGGCTCGAGAGATTCGTAAAAAAGACGCAGGAGAGAGAGAGGGACGAAGAATGGCCGACGAGGGACGATAAATTATGCGTGTAAACTGTTATGCAAATCAATTGGTCGAGGGCGAGAGATCGGCCAGAGTGATGGATCGCTTTTCAACGAGGATCTCGCACGGAAAAGCGACATCGACGCGGAATTAATCGGTCGATGGCTACCGTCCAGCGATACTACGGTTCGATCGATTCGATTTCTTCGTTTCGCCGCGGTTTATGCACCGCGAAGTTTGCGTCGCGAATTTCGAGCGAGACGCGAAATCGTTCGGATGAGATGACAACGATCGATTGCATTCGGAATAAAGCGTCAAGATCGTAGGTTACATAGGTGTAGCATTTAACGGATCTGCCAGTGCTCGAGATATCTACCGGAAGTGGTACCGATACAGGAGGACACGTCGCGAGAATGGGAAATCGATCGAGGAGAAGTCTGTGCGGCCAGAAGGCCAGGAATTATTTCATGAGGTAATCGTCGCGATCGAGCCTTCGACGATCGAGGAGGAGCTTAATCCCGCGATATCGTCGTCCGAATACGATGTTTGCATTGGCCGCGAAGGAGATAACGGAGGAGACAAAAATGTGGAACAAAGAGGACGATGGAGGGACTAGTTGCGTCGTAAAATCTTTATTACCGTCGGGCATCTCCGGAAAAAAGCCTTCCTGTCGCGCTTATGTAATCTCGGATACTCGAATTTCCTCGTATATATCCCATTTTCTCCTTCTTCCTTCTTTTTATTCATTCTTTTTCTTACGATCAGCGAGGAAAAGAAACGAGCGTACATCGTTCTCACCATTCTTGCAATACGATCGTGCACGCACACCTCCTCTTGGCCGTTCCTATCACGGAATGGAATAATTTATGGAAAACGAACTACTTGCTGTTTTGTTTTCCTCTTTTTTTCAAGCACGCACTTCTGGGGACCGGTGTTCAACTGGATGATACCCATAGCGGCCATATACGACACGCAAAAGCATCCGAGAATCATTAGCGGCAAAATGACTTTGGGTGAGTTCGCCGCGGCCGCGCTTCGTCGTTGGACCTTTCGGGGAATTCGAGTTCCGCCGCTCATAATAATCACGTATCGCGACGACCACGACCATGGATGGCGGACAGGGAACGGGGACAAAGCGGGGGCGAGGGGCGGGCGAGGGCCAGAGAAACGGGCCCATAAAATAATTGCCGCTCGAACGCAGCGAATCAGCGTTTATTTCTTAATGAGCCACCATGGAACACGTGGTCCAACGGAGACCTGTCATTCCGGATGGACTATCGTGCTAGAAAACGTGAAAATTTTCTCGCTTTCACACTGTGATGGTTTCAAACTTCCACGACACGCTCTCCTTCGTCACCGCGTTTTTCCTTTCTCCCTTTTAGCCTCTCGCTCGCGCTTCTGACCTTTGCAAATTTCTCTGATCGATTTTTCAGCACTGACTATCTACTCTATGGCGTTCATGAGGTTCGCCATGAAAGTACAGCCGCGGAATTTAATGCTGTTCGCGTGCCACTTTGTCAATACCTGCGCACAGCTTGTACAGGGTTACAGGTACATCGAATACCATTATATCTCGCAACAAGAGCCCACTGCCCAACAGGCACCTGCCTCTACGGATAAGACGGAGTGACTTTGTATATCCTGATCAATCAGCGATAATCATCTTGAGAATTTTTAATAAACCTTGATAGACACCTGATACTCTCGAAATCGTGTTTCGTCATCGAAATATTTAAATAATCGCACGTTACATGAGCAATATTTAACACCTTGCGCTGTAATGGCGATCGCTCTCTCAATCCTGACATCTTTCGCAATTTTATCTCGAACTACATAATAAAATGCGGAATATAGAGGTTAATTAAAATCAAATTCTTCTTCGATCCACGCGATCTGTCGTAATTAAATCTGAGTGCGAATAATCGTGGAAAGTACATGAATCGAAGTTTCGTGAGGATTTTCCGCGAAATCGGCAAGTATTCGAGATTTTCTTCGATACATCCTTATGTTTTCCTCTTTTTCCTTTCTCTGTTCCCCATATCGAGTCGAGAAGGTACTAGTTTATTCGCAGTAGCCCCAATTCGATGGACGAATGTATAAGGAGAGCAATAATTTCCTAGGGGTCGGCTGTCTTTCTCGTTTCTTTTCCCGCGCCTCGAACAAGGCCATTCGATCGAGCTTGGGGTCATTTTATGGGATCTGGCACGGATCAGAGGCACGAATCTATTCCGGTTTTTCCGAATGCTAAGCCACGCTGCGCCTCCGTTCCGTTTCTGCTCTTTGCATTCGTTTGGTCTGGACGAAGGGACACGAGATCCGCCCTCGCGTCCCTGAATAAATATATATGGGCTGATTAGCCCTGCTTGGCTTCGATCATGCGTTCCTTCCCTTTATTCGCTTCCTTTGCATTCACCAGAGAACGGTGACGTCACCGATTCTTCCTACTTCAATTACCATTTCGCGTACCGTCCTCGGGTCTCTCGAGAGGTTCTAAAAAATCCCACGAGTAAGTACAAGTATTCGTGGATACTATCGAATTCTACTTTGAGCGATAATTAACATTTCGATAGCCCAATCTCCAATAATTTCCTCCCACTATTCCACAAGTGCAATGATTGAGACTACTAATAGGAAAATTTGCTTCTATTTGTAATACACTTAAAAAGCATGCTACTATCAACTATCGCATTCATTATCCTGTTAAATATCAGATACTCGAATGAAGACTTTGAAACGACATTTTTACACGCGTGATCCTTTATCGTCAAACGCCTCAGTTGCACCCCACGAAACCCCCCTAGCTCTCGAATCCTACGCCAACGCAGCGTTTCCACTTTTCGCGAAGGATTTCGTCTATCTTCGGGAACCGTTGATGGCCCAGCGAAACAGGGAGGAAGAAGATCGCAGAGGCGAGACAAGGTCCACGGGATGAGTCCTTCGGGACTGATTTCACAAACAAATGCCGACGATTGAATGCTGGCATGTCGCAAGATGGATCGCTCTCTTTGAATCACAGATTACCCGCCGCCTTCCACCTCGTCCTGCGGTCCTCCTTCCTCCGTGGCCGCCGTTTCCAACTGCCCTCTTCCTCCGGCCGGCTCGTCCTTCCTTTTCTTGCTCCTCCTCTCCTTCCAGGCGCCTCTCCACCTCCGCGGCTGGACGGCAGAAAGGAAGAGAGAAAGAGAAAGGCCCATTCGAACTGGCAGCACCGGCAATTTGCCACATGCCTACGTAGCTGCCTCTCCTTTCTCCTCGGCAGAGGAGTCTGCGTCAACGACAGCCGAATCCGCCGCGAAACCCACCGACCTATCGCCGATCAGACGCGATCTCGATGACCGGTGACGGTCAGGCATTAATCAGGCTACCGATTCTTACTCTCCACTACCGCGAGCTGCGATCACTGTCCGCGCGAGAAACGAATTTTGCCCGATTCCTAAAGTTTACAGAGCAATTCCGACAACCCTTAACACGAAGAGTACGAATTCTTTGCTATTTATCTAACTCTAAGGTAAGTATAGTATATAAGGTGACTCTAGTCTCGGAGTAGCTAGTTCTATATACGATAGTTCAATCGCTTGAGAGTTACACAGGGGTAAAATATGAAATTAAACGAGGAGAACTATGTAATAGTATACTCTAACAAAATTAATTATCTAACGAAAATTCTGAAGATTTACTCACCGCTTGCCTTACCGTTTAAGTTCCGGTACCACGTGCTGTAATTAACACAGTCGGTCACACGTTGAACCACTTCTTTCGAACACTGCAAAGAATAATACGTAACTGGTGGTTGAGACTCGTAAGACAGGAAAACATCGACGAAAATTAACCATGAACCTTAAATGTAACGTTCGACTTCCTTATCGTGAATCGACCTAACGAGGTATGGAATAGTTGGACGAAACAGTTCCGGTTTTGTGCGTTGATTCGTAAGGAAATTCTTTCTATATTGGTATCAAAGGTATCCACTTGTCACACGTATCCATCGAACGTCCAGAAAATTTAAATTCCTTGAACTAACGACCAAATGGAAGATCGTGAGATACGCGCGATCCCGATAGGGGAACCGAGGTGAACAATAAAAATTAAAGAAGTCTGCCGAGGAGACGAGGAGGAAACTGGGGTGGAAAAACGGGCTGGCCAGCGGCAGGAAGAGTGAAATGAACTGTAAAGCGGAATGCACAGACTGTAAAGCTCGTCGCCGCGGAAATCCATGAGGTCGTGTGGAAAGAGGGAAAGAAAGCTAAGAGAACGAAAGGAAGACGGGGGTAGGAGCGCACCCTCCGTGATCCCGGCGACTTTTCGTCGGTCGATGATCTTTAAATTAAGTGCACCGGCTTATGACGCCCGTGTAAAGTCTTTCGGGGTGGATTTTCGCGAGCGGCCTATGGGTGGGGCGGAAAAAGGCTCTTGAAACGCGTGGCGAATGCGGCCTGACGAGCAACCCCCTCGGCGAAATGAATCAAACGCACCCTCGCGATGCAGGACATACATTAGGCTGACACGCTTGGCACGGGCCATTCGGAATGCTGACTATTCCCGGAGAAAGAGAAAAATAAGGATACTTTTCGTGGAAGAGAAGAAAAAAAAAAGCAGGAAAAGAGGAATCGAAAGGAACGCCTCGTGGTGGTTAGAAACGAGATGAGCTACGATCCCTTGAGATCGCATATTGCGCGAGTTTGCAATATTATGGGTAAGAAGAAACAAAGGATGTTCTTTCTTTCTTGTCTTATTTGCCTTCTTTCCTTGGTTTCTTTTTACAATGAATCGCCTCGTTTGCAATCTTAGATCGCGAAAAAAGATACTGGAACGGAGTACCACTGTCCGAGAAGTAACGCTCGGGTGATGGCCACGCAGGGGGAGAGGAATATTCCTGGTGGATTCATAAAAAAGGGAAAAGTGCTCGAGTCACCCCTGAAAAATAACAGGAAACCGGGGCGCAAGCTCGCACCATACGGCCGTGAAAGCGTTTGGCGTTAAAAAATCATGAGGGTGTCGTTTTCCTCGTCGTGGTTTTCCCCGGCTTTGAGTCATCTCGGATACGACGTGTTTTCGAGTTCCTCATCGCGGACGTGTCTCGTGGAAGTTGGGTCTAAAAATTCCGTCTAGGTATCGCGAAACTAAATTATCCGTTACGACGACCACGGCCAACTTTAAGTTTCGAGATATTCGTTGACCAGAAGGGGGGGAAAAGGGGGAAATAAAAAGAAAAGAAAATAGAACGAGGAGGTCCACCAGCGACGAGCATGAAAGTGCAAAAGGTTAAGGGATTCGAGCTGGTGGAGGAAGTTCGTCGCGATGTTTTCGTACAGGGGGTGCGCCATCGTAGATGGCAACATAATCCTCGATAGAGGACCGTGACACATGGAAACATGGGGGACATCTTATCTTCATATTACACACGCGTGATGGTTCTCAACTTGGAGTACCCTCGTGTATCGAACGTTCATCCATACGAATCTTCGTATAAAAATCACGCGGTCGGATGCTGGAATTATTAAGAATTTCCTCGAGGATGGAAGTAAGGGAATAAATCGGGGTCTCGAAGAGAGAGATCCGAAAGTGCAAGACCTCGTTTTCATCTCGAGACGAAACCACTTCCAGGTTTCGCGATGAATCGAAGAAATCTTCCGCGGACTCGGTCATCCCCGATCGCGAAATCGAGATTCTATTACTCTAAGAGCGCACGCTGGTCGGTAAACAAGCTAGACGAAAGGGGTGGATCCGCGTGGTAAATCGCGCGGATCACGCGTGCACGACCGAAAGACGCGGCGAACACGCGCACTTACACGCAGACACGGGACGCTCACGTTCGAGATGATTTCAGTGACCGGAGGATGGTTTATGAGCCGTAACCTTCCTGTCCGAACGCCCACCGCCTTCCTCTCCCTCTTAGCTGAAGAAACACCCTTGCAGGGAGTAACGTGACTCCAATCCTCCTGTAAATTCGATCCAATATATTAGGGTTAGCTTTCGCGGGAAGAAGCTATCGACGCCTGTATCCTGCAGTTCTAGTCTTCCACCAACTTCCGAATTTCGCTCTCGCCGATCACGCCATGAAGATAACTCTAATCTGAGTTTAACGATTCCGCGATAACCCGAGATTCTGGGACTCTCCTAGGTGTTTCGTAACTTGTGCCTTTAACCCATTGTTCTACGATTTAAGTTCCTGTGGTACGTACCATAATCAACAGCAGAGTTGGTCACACGTCGAACCATTTGGTCCGAACACAGCGAAGAATAACACGTAACGTGTTGTTCACGTTGAGTCCTTTCTACGTACAAATCACGTCTCTCGCCCGTGATACTCATGTTCGACCCGAATCCTTTAGCACGTCTCTCGCCCGTGATACTCATGTTCGACTCGAATCCTTTAGCACGTCTCTCGCCCGTGATACTCATGTTCGACCCGAATCCCGTAACACGTGTCTCGCACGATATTATAGGTGAAAGCGTTAACGCTGAAGATATAACATTATCTTGCTATCTATCTGTGTCTTTTATTTTTGGATTTGGACGTAAATCGAAGAAAATGTCGCGGAACAACGAGAAGAGATTTCTACGCGAAATTACGTGAAATTTGACGATGAAACGACACGTAGTACAGAAATTAGGATACCAGGAGAAGACGATAACGCGATAAGGGTTCCTTTTCTCTTCTTCGCTTCTTTCCTTTGACTCCCAGCATCCCTGGTATTCGGGGCTTCGCGTATTCCAGTCCAAGGGGTTTCTGCACGTCTGTCCAGACGCTGGGGTTGGCAACTTTGAAGGATATTTTTTATTCATGTGACGTGTTTGAGGGTGCGGAAAAAACACATTCTCCCGATCCGAGGCCGAAGATGGAGTCGGGGAATGGTACGTATGTCCTTCCATCCTGCGAGAACTTCAATTTTAAAATCCCCTCCGGTTCAGCCTATATATCCGGTCCGCCTTTCCATCTCGATTCCTCGATCTCCGTTGAGAATTTTGATGAATTAATAATCGAGTTCGCTTGTGCAAGCAAGAAGTTTGAACTTTGCGACGATCTGTCTTCTTCCTCTTCTTCTGTAGTCAAAAGATCGATTTAAGCTCGTGATACCGAGAAATAGTTCTATTTCCAAAATGAGCATCGTCGGAAGCTCGTTGGACCGTCCAGATTCGCAAGGATGAGAAATAGCGATTCTTATTTACAAGGAAATGGGATGGCATCGATTCGAAAAAGGGCTCTTCTGCTAATTGGTCGGCTCAAAATCGAAGGGAAAGAAAGTCTGGGAAAGTTGCGAGACGCGGCGGTATTCCCGCGGGATATCAACGAAATTCTACGGATCAGGCTTCTTTCAAATATTTAGCAGCAATATCCAATTTCGCCGTGCACACCCCCGCGCTCTCTACAGGGCCAATTCGTCGAGCCCGTTGTTGGACTGAACGCTGCTCGTTCGCCAGGTAATTACGGGTTCACCGAAAATACACAATTTTCCTAATCGTGAGACATAGAAGAAATCTTAAAGAGTGATCGTGTTAAAACAACGAAGAGTTTCTACAATTTTTCGTTGCCGAATAAGAACTTCAAAGACACAAAGAGAATATTAAAATATCAATTAACACTAGATTTACGGAACCCAATTTCGTCAATTTGACGAAAGGGTTGCTCCAATTATACGATGGTAACAGATTTAGTTAACTTATGTTAAGACTGTTAATATAATATATAATTGTTTTTAAATTAAACTAATCTTTAAAAAAAATAGAGGCACGTGGTTTCCTTTGCCTGTCAATTTGACAGGTGTCCTTAGAAATAGGTATTCAGATAGTGTCCATAAACCTAGTGTTAACTAGTTGGACTTTTTATTTTATTGGTAAATTATTATGCTTCGTCGCGACACCTTCAAATTTTCACGACTGATTTAATCGAAACTCGAAGCTTCCCAACTTGCTCGCTCCACGACATTATCTCTCCTCTCTGCTATAGTTAGATTGATGTAAGTTCACGAAAAGGCAAGGATATCAATGACGAGACGTATTATGGCTCGTCAGTTTACGAGTGACAAGCCTACCGGCGCGTCCAGAGCTGGAACAAGCCAAATGGAACTTCTAAATGGATAAGATGTAAGAGTTAACACAGCAGCGAAAGGAAGAATTAGGTGTCTGATGTATGAGACGCCGTCATCCGGTCTGGTTCTTCCGGCGAGCCATGGCCGTCCGTAAATGAAAGAGACATTTTCCTCGCGGAAAATCGGTTTCGAAAACACGATTAATCTTGCCACAGCCAGCCAGTAGGTAAAGCTGAATTTTTCCGTAATTACCGCACCGGTCAGTTGGAAATTCTCCGTTTCTTTCGCCGACTTCTGCTCCATCGGAACGGCAATCTAATTCCTCGCGAAGGAAACGTTCCGGAAACAAGGGTAGATAAAACCGAGGGACAAGAGATTAAGTTCCCGATCATAAATTCCTTCAACTTAAATCGGCGAAATTTTAACCCGACATACATACGTGCATTCGTTAACCCCTAGAATTACGTTTATTATCATCAACGATCTCCTTTCCTCGCTTAATACTACAATTGCGAACTCGTAATGTGTACCCAAATTTATCTAATAATTACGCCTTCATCCTATTAGTATCAATTTGATGAAAAGTGGCTTCCAATACGTTTACAATAAATATACAACCAGAAATTCGAATCGAACATTTTGATTAGCCCGATAGTAATTTGAAGGATTATTTTAACTAATTCTAGCGCTGATATGCGATATCAGTTTACAATTCTACCACGAATCTTAGCTCGACACAAATTTCCAAACGCCTTTCCATTCATCCCTTCAGACATTCCCCCATTATCCTTCGTCTCAAAGAGCCGTCATATCTCTTTTTCAGCCGCGCTAACTTTGCAGATTCGATCTCGCGATGCCGACGAGCAAACGTGCCAGGGCGACGAGGTGAAGGGGGTAGGATGGCAGGGTGATGCATGTCCCGTGTACCAGGGGTGGCGGACGGAGGCTGCGGGGCCGAGAACGTGATCCCGTGACTGATCCGTGAAAGCGTGAAAGGGTTTCCACTCCTTTTCCCACCCCTTTATCCACTCTGCGAGAACACGGGGTTGTCGCGAGGCAACGATCAATCACTCCGTACCACCGCTCGCCGATGCACCCCTTTCCTAACGCCGACTAACGTTGCTTCCCCCTTGCCCCTCCGCCGCCCCTCGCCGTACTGCTATTCACATAAAGGGTTCCCGGACGATATGGCCAAACGAACATCCCACCTCGTGCACAAATACACCCCATCCCCCGCTCTCCGGCATCCTGATCTGTCCACATCATTGGAGGTGGTTGTTTAACGCTGCCTCGATGAGCTTTCGCGTTCTTTTTGTTCCTCCAACATCGAATCGTCCATCGCAATACGCTGCATTTCACCGGATGATCGATCGCCGAGAAAGCTTCCGTTTTGTTTCTCCACGCGTTCCAACGTGCACCAACGGGAACGGGAATAAACGCGCGTGATAAATGCAACGGCGAACGGAAACGGAAGTGATACGGGGTTAATCGTTAATCTGTTCCCGATCCTCGGGTTAAAACGAGGCGATCTAGAGCGGAGATTTCGGGGTTGGAGCAGGAAGACAAGAGGAAAGGGTTGCGTTAGGATGGAAATACGCATGGGGGGTAATGACGTTTCTAGAAATTGTACGTAAGAAGAATGGAAGAAGATTTCAACCGACGCGGATCATTCGGCGTGACGAACGATCCTGCGGGTGAACGTCACGCACGTTCATCCGTGTTTCACAAGGAAGACACCCAGTGGCTCGCGTTTCCATCGAGGTGGTGCTAATGGCCAAGACGGTGAAAGAGGAAGAGGAGTCGGTACAAGGGGAGAAAAAGGGGAAAGAAAGGCGAACGATTAAGGATCGTAAGCAAGCGGGCACGCACTGGAAATCGGCGTTGGGTCAAGATACATCCAATGCCGGTTTTACGGTCCGTGTCCGTGTCGGGGGATACTAAAACTAATGTATTCATGAGATAATTATTTCTTGCATTCATTACGGGGCTGTAAAGTTTTTATTGGCCCGGGGCTGGCCTCGCGAAGCACGAGGCACCCTTACAAAGTAGAAGTAGCACGGTCCGAGCGGACCACCGCCTCTCTTTCACTCGTTCTTCCTCGCTCGATTCGCCTTTTCTTTCTTCCTTTCTTTCTTTCTTCGTTTACGACACACATTTAAGGACAGTCCTTAGAACGCGGATCACACGGTCGTATCGATAACCGAAACTCCTACCGGCGAACGCGATATCTCCGCTGCTAAAAGCATTCTTTAATAATATTTAACGACGGACCATGGAAATTTAATGCTCGACCCCGGTACAGCTCGAACGGAGCAGAGAAGAGAAAACAGGCCTGTTATGTCCGAATTTATTCCCGATCCTCTGAATTTTTATACTTTTTCTCTCGTCGATATCATTACAAAGATCGATTTCCACGATCGGCCTGACGAAACATCGAACCGGACCGAGTTTCCCGATTAATTTCCACGAATTAGCTAAATCGCGCGTAATCGGGCGTCGTCGTTGTTTGTTTCTTCGAACTCTGGTTCCCTAAATGATTCGAAGTTCGTCACGTAGGATTTTCTAGTATATAAAGCGAACGATTCGTGACGTGCTTAAAGTATTCGCGAATCAGTATCTCCTCGCACCTTTCGCCGACGTATGTAACGCTACGGGGAGGGCAGAAAGAAAAGCGGGAGAAAAGGGGGTGGCTAGGGTGTCCCAGAAGAACTGAGGCGCCGGCGGAATATCAACGAGAACACCATCGTACATGACAAAGAGCGTTATTCCTTCCGGTACTACCGCTCCCGGAAAGGGGAAGATACATCAACTCCTGTGTCATATAAAAATGTGTTTATGCGCCGCGCACTGGGAATAAAAAGACGGTGGATGATGGCTAAAAGTATTCCGGATAACGATAAAGTTTGGTTCCGCAAATTTCTGGAAATAACGGGTCAACCGAGATATTCCAGAATAATGAATAAAAATTCAAGAGACGGAGGACGAACGATGCGAGAAAATAGGAGATTTGGATATTTGACGATTTTGGGTTCCGAAATGAGACGCAAATGGGAATCTAGGAAGCAGAGGAGTGGGAAAAGGGTGCACGATGGCGCGTGGAAAAATGGAGTTTGCGAGACGAAAATCGCCAAGACTGGACGCGGAAATGATCCTCATCTTCGTACATCGTCGAGGCGAAATTCCCAAAAATACGAATTTTCCCCGAAAGTTCGTGATCGTTCGTAGAGGAACAAGAAAATACGAAACGAAACACGAGCACGACGATTAAAAACATAAATTTGTGCCTCCGTTATGAATAATAAACAGTTCCATCAGACACGATGGAATATCTACGAATCAGCTACTAAGGATGAAGTTATTCGTAGGATCGGCGTAAAGGGTAAGAAGAGCCTTTTTATCGTGGATGAATGACGAAATCGATGACGAGAGAAGGGAAAGAAGAAGAAAGAGAAGAAGATGACTACGGAAGGGAAGGAGAAGAACGATCGATGCAAAGGACAGAGACGTCAGGATTTGGGATTTTCGCACGTGTTTTCAGCCTCGTCCGTGCGATTCCCATAATCCCAGGTGGCCGTTCTCCCCCTCGAGGAGAGCCGCACTCGAGATTTCTTTTTCCGTGTAAAAGGAAACGGAATTGAAATCGGCTTTTCGAAATTGCGCGCCACCCTCGTGGCTCAGCTTCTTCTCCCCGGAGAGAGAAATGCAAACACGACTTTGCTGATGGCGCAGCTCGATCGAGAAACGGGGGAAAAACGAAGACGATCGCGTGGATTTACAAGGATACACGAGAAGGGATGAATGTGTCAGCCTTGGTATGGTTCCCCGACCCTCGGATCTCGAACCGAAAACGCAAACTGTCTAGCTTTTCCCCTTTGAATTTCGACGATCTTTCTAATAATCGACGATCCGTTAAGAACGCCAAGGGCGTAAGGGGTAATTTAAACCGTCAATTTTGAGAGAAAAATATATGAACCCTTTGCACTACGATGACGAGTGTCGTAAAAAGTTCATGTGAAATATCACAATTTGTCATGCACTACATTTGTCATGCGAGCAAAATCATATTTACCGTATTTCAACGCGTTTAATCCTTTAATATTTGAAGAAATTCTGAAATTTTTGTACAATTTTATCGTGAATGAGATAAAGGTATAGTGATTAATTAAAATTAAATTCTTCTTCCATACGCAATATTTCGTAATTAAATCATAGCGCGAGGGGCTAATGGATATAATCGCCTTGTGTAGTTTGTGTTAATTAAAAGACGAGGAGCGAATCATTTAAACGTTCGACTATCTTACGCTTTAATTAATAGCTCAAAATTCTTGCTAATAATAAACAAATATAATTGGAGAAATGAAGAATAAATAAAAATTCTTGATTTTATAAATTGCGGTCGAGACATTACCGATAATAATTGATCCTGAATCAACTACGGGTAAAAATTTCCACTCCAATGTTTTCTATTACGTTAGTAATAAATATACGTAATAAGTGTTTCGATAAAAGTATCGAAGATAGTAGATATATACACACATGCATCTAATAAATAGTTACTGAACGATAATATATGCTTAGGGTAAATTTAATCAAATTCATTAACAACTATATTATACATGACCATAGATAAGCAAAAATAAAAGTTTACGATGATATTTCTTAATAAATTGGATACTTAATAAACTTGGTACTTTTATACTTCTAATTTTACACTAACCATAATTTTCATATATATTTATCATAATTACTCTTAATCAACAGCCATTGGCCAAACTACTATTTGGCTTTTATGTATTCATTCGTACCCTAAAAATATTTTTATATACTTTGCAGGTAAAAAGCTAATATCGTAATAGTATTAATGTTACTTTCATTTGCAAAAAGTGTAAGAATGATTACATTTCTTATAATTATTGTAATACTTTCTTTTTATTTATCCTTGAATTTTAAATGTCATATCACAAATAATTATATACGCATGCATTTTTGTTTCTTTCTTCTTATATCATCTATTGAAAATTTTTATTTTTGCTATTGATGTCCAAAGATGCAAATTAACATTTAAAAAAAGAAAAATATATAATGGACTGATGGTGGCGCCTTCCTACGGATACTCGTATAAATTAAATATAATATAGTCTATATTATTATTATTCTAAGTATTTATTACAATTTTACAAATACTGTCAAAATAGTTGTTTTTAAATGAACAATTCTGAAAGTTAGATGAAACTAAAATATACTATTGCGTAAAATAAATATACTCTTTATTTAAAAATACATGTATGTACTTACCTATTCTTAATTATATACATTCTTAATTGAAAATCTTGAATATCACTCGCACTAATTCCTATATGTATAATAATTCATATATATTGGCACTAAAGGAACATGTCTGTATAAAAGAAATGACAAAAATTCAAATACAATAAGAAACAAATTAAAGAAAAGTATGACAAAGATAAAATCTTTGTTTCTCTTACTTGCTTCTATTTAAAGAAATGTATTTTGGAAAAAAACATTTATTCTTTGTAATATGGTAAAAAAGCAGGATAAATATAACATATATTTTTAACATTTTTGTAAATAACTGCCAAGATTGAAATAAAAACACTAGAAAAGAATTTTATATTAAAACTTTTGAACTTTCCTTTCTGAAACTGAATTACTTCTATATAAACTAAGTATAAACATGTAAATGATTATTAAATTTAAATAATGCTCACTTTAATGCATTACTTTACTGTAAATGCACACATTATTGTATTTAAAAATGCAACACATCACTACAGATAATTTTCTTAACACTTGTATCACTATTTAAACAACACATTATGAAGTAGTCTCAACGGTAGTCTCAGTTAAACTGATCTTTCCTTCTACACTTGCTACGGCGAACAGCCACATCAGGGTGTACTCAATACATCCCCGAGCATCCCTGACCAATCATAGAGAATTCCCAACCAATCCCTCGACGTAGGTTCTCCATCACAAATGTTAGCAAGGGAGAACTGCTTCTACAACACAGCCTGTGACGGTTTGCACACGGAGCATGCTCCATTGGAATATTCTAAATCCCATGCTGAAAGGGGTGTGCCCTTCCGATCCTAAATGGAAAAAAGGGAAGGGAGTGTATCTGTCACCAATAATGCTGGAGAGGGTAGGTAGGTTTTAAAAAAAAATATAAGGGTTAAAAACGTGGAACATGCTCCGTCACAATGCTTTCACCCCACAATTTAAGGGGTGTCTCCTTCCCAGTCTAACTATATATAAGAAAAATAATTGTCCAATTCATAGCTTATTTTAAATTGAATTTTATTTTTATTTTCATGATATCTCTATTCTTTTAATAAAAATATGTTCATGTATTTTATATTTATGCCTGTAATATTATAATGAAACTAATCAACTAAAAACGTGTATTAAAGTAAGACAAATACATTAAAAACTTATAGTCAATATCTTTCCAGCTGGCACACCCTTTTTTAGCAGCTACCCCTTTTTTTAGAGATAAAAGGGGTGACTAGTACCCCTTTCAAAGGGTTTAAGGTATAAGGGGTGATCTAATGTTGCAAAAAAAAAATACTTGTGCCATGTCAGACTACCCTTCTGTCATACATATACATTGAAGAAAACTTAATAAATATTTACATACAACTAAATAATTTACTTTAAAAGCCATTAAAATATTATATAAATAATTGAATTTTTGTATAGTATTTATAAAATATATAAACATATTAATTCATAATTCACACGTAAAGTTATTAACATACAAAATATTTGTTTCTATCTTTATACATATTTAAAAATGATATCTAATTAATAAAATCTGAAAAAATAACCTCACGTAAAACAAAATTACGACATAACCTAAAAAATTAGATATTTTATAAGATAAATACGAAGGACCTGATAATATTTTTGAATGAATATTATATTATGAATAAAACAAATTAAAAAATATAGAATACAAGGTACCTGAAAAAAACTATTGCTTTCTTTTTTTTTAATTTCTACACTATACGTTTCGTATTTTTATTATATATCGCAAACGATGAATCTTTAAAACTATAGACATATGAGTATATAATTACAATATACTTTGAATTTGATAAGAAATTAATAATAAAGCAAAAAGAATTTATTTTGCATTCGATAAATAACGTAGAAGTTTTCTTTATCGACAACACACGTTTAAAACTAGTTCTACATATTCCCTTTAAATACTTGCCATCCTTCACGTATTAGTTGTCTGCTATTTAACGATGAATGAAATCTAAATTAAATTGACATAATATTACCGGAAAGATGACATTGTATCATTTTGGGAATTGTTTAGCTTTAGTTTATGTTCCATATTACCTTACTTATAAATATTCAGGCTTGTAAGTATATAAAGACTGTTTCTAACCTATTTGTCGTTATGATCATTGTTTCCAAATTTATTTCTATTTCAGTAACTGTACTCATACATGCTAATAGTACATAAGAAATATTAGCTATAATTTAAATTTTAGATATTATATGAATAAAATATTTCAAAACATGTATAAAAATTTTTAGATCAGAGTATGGTGCATTTTGGAAATGTATTCAAGCTGGAGGTATTTATGTATTTACACAATTAGTAAAAATGTTGGCACTTGCAACTTTCTTCCCTACAACAGACAATGTAAGAGGTGAAGGTTTTGATTTAATTGGTGTATGTATTTATATTTTTAATTGGTTTATATATATCACTATAAATATGTTATTAATTAATATTTTTAGCATAAAATTAACTTTATAGGAATTTTTAAAATCTTCAATAGATTTAGCTGATTTAGTAGGAATACTATTGGTATTAAACAGTATACCTGGTAAAGGGCATGCAAAAGTTTTAACTGCTGGAGTGGGATGGGCTGGAGCTGAAGTATTACTCACTAGGTTCCTACTATTATGGGTAGGAGCCCGGGGTGCAGAATTTGATTGGAAATACATTCAGAAGAGTCTTGAATCTAATATTAATTTAGTAAGTAATATTATATAATACTACATACTTTACAAAAAACGTTTTTTTTCATTAAAAATTTGTCTTTTAATTTGTATAGGTACAACATATAACTACAGCAACACTCGTGTGGTTATGGTCAAGACATGATTTAAAACGAGGTTTAGTTCCTATAGTAATTGGTATGCTTATACTTACAATCTATAGACCACTTATTTTAGATTTTCTCGTTGTAATTTCCTTAACTGGCCCGTGGTCAACTCTCGTTGTTAAAGCTATTACTACTTTTATCATGGGTATTACAACACTATATATGTATGCAGGTCTTGCTCATTCTATAGGTATATTTTGAAGAATATTATATTATGTATTTCAAAATATTAATATTTTAATCATGCTTCTTTATGCATTATTAAATACATTACAAAATAAATCTTACTTCAATAATAAATTATATATATCATTACCTTATTAATTTCTTCTTTTATATAAAAAAAAAGTTCTTTTACTAACAAACAAATTCAATTGCATTAATATAGTATAATAGTATAAAACTAATCCTTTATTAATCATATGTTTATGTTTCCTTATATGTATTGTTCAGGCAATAAGTCAACAGACTTCTTTACCCTTTAGGTACAACATGTTACAAATACAGAAATTAACAAATGTTTTAATTTAATAGATACCAAAATAAAAAATCTGATTTATTTTCTGATCATTCCAAGACAAAGTGGAGAAAAATACATTTTTAATTTGCAAAAATATTCAGATACATTACAAATTTAGATTATTAAACTAAAATAATGACTTTGGCAGAGGTTTATAATCATTTTTATGCAAAAGAATTTAACTACTCAACAGTCAGAAAAAAAATACGTACTAGAAACAAATGATAAAATAAGAATAAAACTTAAGAGTGTATTATTAGTAAAAAATATCTTTTAATTTATTTATAAGCTTAAAATGTATAATGGAACCAAGGATCTATTAAATCCAATACTACTTAACTTTTACAAAAAATTACTATTTTAGTTATTTTAACTTAAATTTATTATGTGTTTAGATATTCTTGTGATATGGAAATTTACACCCTTCAGATATTTTTTTAAATATTTAAATAATCTGATCTACTAAATAAAAAATGTTATATGTTCTAATTTATGTACTATATTTTAATATACTATTAAATATTTTTATTAGTTTAGATATTCTAGTGTCTAAATATTTTTATAATCTACTGTATGTAGAGAGTACATCTTATTCAGTAGTAATTTCTTGTGAAGAGAACAGATCATGGAAGTGAGTAGACATCCATATTTTTATATCCCAATAAGTTCACTTCCAGCAAGAATAGAAATATGTGGATGAAGTTATAAATAATTTACCTATCAGTCAAAGTGTAGTTAAATATTATTATTATATTTTTAATTAAATTTACAATTGTTTCAGTATTCTTCTGGCAAATAAAAATGTTTCCACAATCTAATTTAAATATTACAAATTCATTCTTTGATTCGAAGAGATTAACATCTTTTATTATAAACTACCCACTTTTATTATAAAATACATAGCTGAATGTAATTAGAAATCCCAACTTTTATTCAATCCTCATACATTCTATTGCTTAATAGATTGCATTAATATTATTGTTTCTATGATCGTTATGTTTATCAATAAAATCTTCAAATTGTGGCAACAGTATATCAAATAAATATAGGACATAAATATAGAAAAAATAAATAAATAGTTAATGTAACCTGCAAAAGTAAGCCATTTTTAAACACATAATACTAAAATCTGTGTATTACTAACATTAAGGTCATGATTTTTAGATCCCACATGTAAAAATTTGTTGAATTAAGGAAAAATATTTTAATAAGTTTTGGTCCAGAAAAATAAAGTTTTATCTCAATTATATTATAGCTGTAGCCTGTATAATGGCATTTACTTAAGGTTCAAAAAACCAATTTTTAAGGTAAAACATTTCGTCAAGGATATCTAGTGTAATAAATAAGTTTCTAATTAATTTATATGTACATTCAAATTTCTAAAAGTTATTAGTCAGTTTTTAGTACTACGAATAATATCACGAACAGCTAAAAATACATGAGTATTCAGTAATATTCTAATCAATTTGTACAACACGTTTTATTTATATTATTTATTACAATTATACTCGTAAGGAAAAAATGTAAAGAATATAAATTTTATCTATATTATATTTGTGTAGTAATAATATGCTTTACAAAAAATAATTTCAACTGAAATGTTAATTCATCTATCGTCTACAAGTTTTTGAAGGTTATGTTACCAAAAATAGAACTGTTTAAGAAATGGCCAAAATATTAAACATTTTTCGAACTATACGAAATAATTGGAAAAAGTCCCTTGTAGGAGGTGCAGCTTTATCATATGGAGTTACATACAGTAAGGAAGTGTATGAGTAAGATACGACTTCAAATTATATAAAAAGTTTCATTATTCTTTAATATAAACACAATTAAAATCATTTTAATTACAATAATCTTATTTTTCATTAAAATTAAAAAATGAAAAATGAAATATATATCATTTTCGTAATTGGTAAATTCATTTTATTATAAATATAATATTACAAATTTTAATATTTTTAGCACTGATCAATTAATGAGGCAATATTGTGAAAATGTATCACAATATGGAGACCTTCCTCTTCCAACAAATATAAAACCACGCCATGTAACCATTATCTTAAATCCAGTTGCTAAAAAGGGGTTTGATTATATTTGATTTATAAATTAAGATTCTGTTTATAATCTAATCAGTAATTAAATATTGTTATTATTTATAGGAAAGCAAAAAAATTATTTCAAAATTATTGTGAACCGCTTTTGCATTTAGCTGGAATTGCTGTAACTGTAATACAAACAGGATCACAAAATGATGCTCGAAAAATTATAATGGACTTAGATACATCTACTGATGCCATTGTAGTAGCAGGGGGAGATGGTACTTTATCCGATGTTTTAACTGGATTAGTAAGGAAATACAATCTTAATCCTAATTCAATTAAACAATGCCCAGTTGGTATTTTACCATTGGGAGAAACAAATAAAGTTGCAAAATCTTTATATCATGAATATGATGATTTATCTGATGCAAAACAATTAATAGAGGCAACAATGGCAATCATAAATGAGGAATTTAAAATGATGGATATGATTGAAATTAAACCTATTGAAGTGGGTTTCTGTCATATACGTAATAAATATTATATTCTTTTATTTATTTAAAATTCTATAGTTATTTTATAATTAAAGGATAATACTGAGGAACCAGTAAAACCTATTTATGCTATGGGAGCAGTTGAATGGGGTGCATGGAAAGATGCAAATGCTTTTGCTAATAAATATTGGTACTGGGGCCCTTTAAGAAAGTATATATAACTATTCTTTAATATTTTGAAACTTCTATGTAAATTTGTATCATCTAATACCATACACATACTACACAGATATGCAACTTACATATTTAATGGTTATAAAGAAAATTTAAACCAGTATTGTGATGCAAAGTTAGAATATACACTTCCTTGTGAAGGTTGTTCACGTTGTACTCAAAATAATTCATCAATGGGTGGATTTACCAATTTAAATACAAGGTGGTGGTATGTATTATTCCAGTACATATGGCATCTATTTGTTCCAAGAGGTACTGTTACTAAAGGTATGTTTTGATGTATTTAGTATACATAATACCTAAAAGTAACTATTGAATGTTATATTTTTTAGATGGTATTGATTTCAGTAAAATAATAAATGAAAAATGTGACATTCTTTATGAACTACCTATATCAACAAGTGAATTGCATATAGATACTTCGAATATATATAAATCACAAATTGAATCATTATCATCGTTAAAAATAAAAATGGGTAATCAAATGAATATTTTGTGTAACATAAAATTTTTGAAAAATTTTCACACAAAATATTATTTCTATTGTATTAGGTCCAAAGGATATTAATTACTATTCTTTTGTGTCTGAAGGATGGAAAAAAGAAAAAGATAACAAATCATTTTGTAACCAAGTAATAGAAGCAAAGAACATTAAATTAACTCCACAAAAGGTAAAATTATCAGTATTTTCAAAATTTTAAATATTAATGTTATTTTACTATATACTGGTTCGTTTATAGGTTGATAAATATTCCACATTATATATTGACAATGAAGAGTACGAACTAAAAGCAGTTGAAATTAAGTTGCTTTCACGAGCAGTAAAAGTATTTTGTTCATAATTGAACTGAAAAAAAAATAATATATGACTTATTATAATAATCAAAAGCTATTTATTTGTTTTAAACCTTCATCTTTTATGATATTAAAAAAAAATTAAGTATTAATAAAAAAAATTAACAAAAATTTTTATTTTAATTATATATTATAAAAATAATTTATTTTTGCATATAAAAGATATATTGTTATCATTCGAACATGACGAGTATATAATCTATTTTTACATACTTTGTAATACTTGTATGTCGTGTCATATCTGCCTTAGATTATGACATTTAATAATTTTACGTCCTATTAACTTTTTATAAGGTACCACATCGTAAATAATAGAAAGCGCGCTGAAGTTTGTATCACATTGATCGATTAATTGTTGAATATAATTTTGCGTTTTTTATAAAACATATATATATATATATAATCAAAGTTTTATACGAAATTTAACACAGATAAAATGCAATATAACAACCAAGAAAATTCGTGGCTATTTCTAAGATTTTGTGGAAGGTATTACATTAGCATCATCACAACATATATTTGTTTCACAGTCCTTTCCAGTAATTTTAAAAAAATTTAATAAAGAGAGAGCTGGACTTCTTGGTACTTTAGATATTTTCTGCGGTTCTGTCGATCGTGATCTAGTATTTCTCCTAGCAAACGTTATGTAAGAAACTGGGCTAGTCAATTTTTCTGACACTGTTTTCCTCACTTTTTGTTCATACTTTTCTTTTCGTATTCTTGTTAACCAATCAACATTTTCTTTGTATTTCTCTGGAGATAATTGAAGTAAATGTGGCGCTGTACCGTCAATTACAAAATTTGGAAGATTTAATGTAGGTGAAAAACGAATTTCACTACTTTTATTTTCTATATTGGATGAACTTGTACTTGGTTCATCAGATTCGTAACCTCTGTTCAATAATAAACTATTATCATTACATGAACTAAATAATCTCCGTGCACCACGATTTTCTAAATGGACACGTTTTGTAACGAATGTAAGATTTTCTTGTATAGGAGATAAAACTGATTTAACTTTTCCATCAGACCATGATCCACACATCATTCGGGAATAACTTCTTTTCATTGACGCAATATTATTGCATTGATTTTGATTATCTTCTATTTGATTGTAAGCATCTGATGAGCTTGGTCCAGGTGTAGCATCTAATGAAAGAAAAATAACATTGTTAACAATATAATAATCATAATATTTTTATCATTTTATAATTACATACTAGGTGTTGTATCAGACCCCGGAGTGTGTTCTTGAGATGAAACCCAACGCCGCGTAACTGTAGGTGTAGTTTCGAGTTTTAGATTTTCTAACGGATTCTTATTAAAAATCGCTTCTGCGCGACCACGTATTTGTATTTCTTCATTATCTAGTTTATGTTCATAACCAACTCTCCAAATTCGGTGACATGAATCGTCAGAACATGTTACTATCTACATGATTTTCAATGATATTAATATTAGGTTTAACAAACATTAACTTCAGAAAACGTAATAACATTTTTACTAATACTTTTGTTTCTCCAACGTTACACCAGGCAATGCAAGTAACTTCTTCTGTATGTCCGGAGAGTTGTACAACTGGGGCTCCTGGTTTATTTGTACGCCAAATATATGCAAGTTCATCACTGGAACCACTGGCAATATAACGTCCATCAGGACTTAAACATGTCTTAACATAATATGTACGATTTTGATGCCCATAGAATTCCGCAACTAATATGCAAGAAGATAAGTAATATAAATATTATATTAAAATTTAATATTAATAATTTTTTATTATTATTCTTACTTGGTTTTGAATTATAAGATGATATATTATATGCATATATAATATTATCCATGCAACTTGCATATAATGTAATTCTTGCAGGACATATTAATAATGATGAAAATCCATTCCTTGTACTATGTCCAGTGTAATTCATTGTATGTTTGGCCAAGGGATCTTTTTTATGAACAGTATAGTTTTTACGTAAATCCCAAACTTTTATCAAACTATATCAATAATGTTAATATTACTTTATTTTTTCATGTATATTTATCTAAATATACATATATTTAATTGAATTTACCCATCTCCAGCAGCACATGAAAGTAAAGTAAAATCATCTTGAAATGCCAAACCAGTAATGCTTTGTGCTCGGGATGCATGACAGATTGCTCTACGTTGCCGCATATTGTTTATAGTTCCAACATTATGTGCATTGGCAATACAATTATCTGGTTTAGGTCTTTCATAATGATTAGCTCTAATATCCCAAACCATTATAGATCCATCTCTAGCTCCGGTTGCAAATACAGCTAAAATATATATCTTTTTTAATTAATATTTTATTTTGTAAAATGTAAAAACATGCTGAAACCAAAAAACCTTGGTCTTGGTAACGAAACACTGCAGTCTTAACACTTCTTGTATGAGCATGAAAATAATCAATTTGTCTTATTTCAGAACCAGATACATCCCATAGTCTAGCAGTATGATCCCCAGATGCTGTAACTAATTTTAATTCTCCTGGCATCCAAGCAATATCAAATATTGCATTACAATGTGCCTGAAAAATATTGATCTATTATTTTTATAGTTTGTTAATAATATATTCTATAAATAAAAAAATCTATTTGAATAATCTATAATTTGTATTTATCTGATTACAATTTTCAATATATATTATTTTGATACAACTTATTGATAATACCTGTGTTCCTTCCAATGGTTGATTTGACATACTTTTGATATTTGTATCTTGTAATGCAATTTTTCCATCTTCATTTGCTAAAGCAATTATTTGTTCGTATCCCTCTGTAGTGCAAAATCGACAAGCAAAAACTGGTGGTTCGGGATTAAAATCTAATGCATTTATGTTTGGTGTTATACCACGATATACATCATCTTCGTAACATTTCAAACGATATAAAGCAACATCATAATCACGTATTAATACTGAAAAAATTTTTCATATTTTTTCAAAATTCATATTTTATTTTTACAAATAAATATCATATACGAAGCCCATAAATAATACACTTAACATTATGTTAACTATAATACTAAATTGAATTACGTATAACCTATCATATTGTATTTCCAAAATACTTAAATTGTTCATTATGTATGGTCATAAAAAGCAAATTACCAGATCCTTTCTCACGTTCCACAATAGAATGCACTAAATTCATTCTGAAACTACATGAAATTAATATTTGTTACACAAGAGTGTAAATTATTTATACATGAAAGTGTTAGCGGGAAAATCTGTCAGTTTTCCCGCACTTCTGGTATAAGGCAATTTCTATGTAACGATATTTGATCACGTTAGGCAAGTATATAAGTAATAGCAAAAATACTTTACAAACAAGACTAAAGTACAGATCAAAGTACATGTTACATTAAATACTTGCTAGTATATGTTAACAAGAAAAAGTAGTGACACATAGAAGAATAAAAGAGAATTTTAAATATTAATAAAACGAAATTAATTACAAACATGCTTTCTCTTACAAAAAGTAATTTCTTTATGGAGAAAGGATTTGTTAAATGTGGTATGTTGAATTAATTATATTTTTTATAGTCTAAATATTGCATAAAAATAAAAATAATACTAATAGACGGTTTTGAATTATTTAAGTACAAAGTACAAAAACGAATATTTTAAAATCAAAATTATTGAATAATTAGTTATAAATATTGATATTACTTCTGCAATATGATAATTTTTTACGTTATTTTTTGTAACTAATATTAATTAATATATTAATTAATAAACATAAGAAATATTTATTACTTAATATTTAAAATATAATAAAATAGGTATAATTATTTTTAAGTCTAAATCACATTTCTGAAATATATTGTGATTGTGTGATTTATTTTTAATTCAGGTTCTGTAATTAATTATTTCAAAACAAGTAAATTATATGCAAGTAAAAGTAGTAATACTGCTAAAAATATTGTATACATTGATGGTGTGAGAACACCATTTTTACAAGCTGGAACAAGTTATAAAAATTTGATTTCATATGATCTTGCTAAACAGTCATTGGTGTAAGTTGATTAAGACTTTTGAATTTGTGTTGGTGTAAGTTAATCTTTTTTTATACTAATTTAATTATTATAAATATTTATCATGTTTCATGATAAGGGCCTTGCAGAGAAAAATTAAATTTCCTAAAGAAATTGTAGAATATATTGTTTATGGAACAGTATTGCAAGAAGTAAGAACTTCAAATATTGCTAGAGAAGCAGCTGTGGGAGCAGGATATAGTAATCGTATTCCTGCACATACTGTAACTATGGCATGCATCAGTAGTAACCAAGCTCTTACAACTGGGATAGGTTTGATTGCATGTGGTGTATATGATGTAATCATTGCGGGTGGAGTAGAATTCATGTCAGATATACCAATTAGACATAGCAGACAAATGAGATCACTGATGTTACAAAGTAATAGAGCAAAAACAATTAGGAACAAGTTAGCACTTCTCGCTAACGTTAGACCGGCACATTTTATACCAGATGTATATTACTTTCTATCATTTATTTTTTTGTATCATTTTAATTGTACCTATTTATATAGTATATCTAATTATATTTATATAATTATAGTTACCTGCAGTAGCAGAATTTACTAGTAATGAAACAATGGGACATAGCAGTGATAGATTAGCAGCTGCATTTGGAGTATCAAGAAAAGAACAGGATGAGTATGCTTTACGATCACATACTTTAGCTGCTAAAGCACAACAACAAGGTTATCTTACCGATGTAGTTCCCTATAAAGGTAATATCAAATGAAATTGAATAAATGAAATAAATTAATTAATTTAAGTATCTATCCTAGTTCCAAATGTAAGTGAGGTAGTAAACAAAGACAATGGAATTCGTGTTGGAACACTAGAGCAATTAGGAAAACTAAAACCAGCATTTGTTAAGCCGTATGGAACAGTTACTGCTGCAAATTCTTCTTTCTTGACTGATGGAGCATCAGCTGCTTTAATAATGACAGAAGAAAAAGCCCTTCAACTTGGTCTTACTCCAAAAGCATATCTAAGAAATTTCATTTATGTCTCTCAGGATCCTATCGATCAATTGCTCTTAGGACCAACTTATGCTATACCACAGGTTGTAACACTTTATTATTTTATATATCTTTAAAATTTGATCACATAATGTTTTAAAAACAAATTGTAGATATTACAAAGAGCAAAATTAAATGTTAAAGACATTGGAGTATGGGAAATACATGAAGCTTTTGCTAGCCAAATTATAGCCAATTTAAAAGCATTAGATTCTGATTGGTTTGCACAAAATTATTTAGGAAGATCATCAAAAGTAGGAATACCAAATCTCGATAAGTGGAATGCATGGGGTGGATCTTTGTCAATTGGTCATCCATTTGCTGCAACTGGAATTCGATTAGCTACACATACTGCTAATCGACTTATTAAAGAAGATCAACAATTTGGCTTAATTGCAGCTTGTGCAGCTGGAGGACAGGTATAAAATGTTATAAAAAAAAGTATTATTAATGTTGTATATTTATATTGAACAAATTGATATTAATAAATATGTAACTTACAGGGTGTAGGTATGATTATGGAAAGATACCCTTCTGCTAAGGTTTAAGAGAACCTAATATTAGAAATAAGTAAATACTTCAAAAGAAATTTGCATATTGGTTTAAAGAAGTAAGCAATTTATATACAATATAATTATACTGAATAATTATAAAATATGTTATATATTTAAGGAAAATATAAAAAATATGTTATTTGATTTTTATAAAAAAAATTGTTGATGTATTACTTTATATATTTATATAATATACAATTTTTTAACAATACATCTAATTTAATGCGAGATGAAAAAGAGAAGGGAGTGATTGCTCTGTTAAATATTCTCTAACTGCATGATCTAAAATAGTTTTTATATCTTGGCATCCATATAATACACGAGTTTTTAAAGACTCAAATTGAGACAAATGCAATCTTTGTCCTGCTCCTTCTGCTACTACTATTAAACCATCTTTTGAAATACCATCACTATTTGGTAATGCAACAACAGATAAAGTAATACCAGGGACACATTCTTCAACATAATTTGCATCTAACACTCCTTTTCCTAATGCATTATTTTCTTCTTCTAAAGATGGGATGTTAATTAAAGTTATAGTGCAGCCTATAGCATAATTCTACAAAAAAATAATGATAAATAGTAATAAATTTAATTTCAGAGATCTAGTGAAAATTATACATTTGTTTTGTTTTACAGTACATTACCTTAATAGGTATTCCAGCATCGATTAGAGCAAGCGTAGCTGCATTTACAGATGCACAATATTCACTGCCATCAACTTGTAATGCTTCTACATAAATATCTATCTGCGAACGTGGATATAATTCTAAATGTATTATTGCCTCCATTGCATGTTTTAGTTGAAGAGATCTTTCTTGCGATTTCTTATCACCTCTTGGTTTTCGTTTACGTTCTCCAGAAGACAAACTAAATACTGCCATGCTATATTGACAATTTACTATACCTTTCGTTACTTTACTTGTATTCCTTCCTGTAGAGCCTCTTGGCTAAATAAATGTAATATTAATCATATATGACTTAATATACGATATTAAAGTTATAAAATATGACGTTAACCTGATGTGGTCCGTAAACCGTAACCAAAATTTTAGTGTTACCATGTTCAATATAAGCACTTCCGTCAGCTTGACCAAAAATCCCCATTTTTATACGAATTTGTCGTAATTCTAACGCTCGTCTACCATCTGGACGTAATCCATTTTGATCTTCAATAGTTTCAGCTTCGATCATATTTTTTCCAAAATTTTGAAACCAAGAACTAACCTGTACCTAACCTACAATTAGACCAATCTTACTTGATCGATTGATCTCAACTAAGGGGTCAAGTAAATGTTATATCCTTTTACATGAGTTAATTTAAAATTATAGTATTTATGAAATATAAATATTTTTATTTTATTTTTCAATAATGTTTATATTTCCATAATTGTTTAATAACATTTTTTCAATTTTTTTTAGAATATTAAATAGAAAATAGAGGCTGTAAAATATACGTAAAACAGCGAACCATCAAATAACAAATACACAATTATATATATATCACTTTATTACATTTTTATCTTTTATGAACATTAATATATTTTAATTTATTTTTCTTTAACATACATTATATTTATACTATAGCTCCCAAATTTTGTAATAAGTCTTGCTTATCTTGAAAATAATTTTTATACCATGTTATGTGATCATATTTTTCTTGAAATGTCATATACGGATTTTTTGAAAGTCCAATACATACTAATTCCATAAAATGTCGTATTGGACCTTTATTAGGACACCACGGAGTCAAATAATGTTCCAAAAACACATGCTTCGAAAAATGTACATTTTGCTCTTTCTCCATTCCTGTTCCATGAAACATATTTATGGATTCTATATATATAAATAATAACAGTATATTTAACTTTATATTAATACCTTGTTCATTATCTATAGGAAATTTCCATAATTTTCCCTCTTCTGTCCATTGAATCATTTCTTCAAATGCATTTGTAATAAAGGAATTTTTTATGAAGTACAATCTACTCTTTTCCATTTCATCCCAGATTTTAAGCTTAACACCATCCTTCACTTCTCCATGTTTATGAAAAAGATTGACTTTTAAGTCCATATACGGGTTCCCATATCTGAAGTCCACAAATTTTGTTTGTTATTTAAACTATAATTATTTTAATTATTTTTAATGAAATATACAACCTATCGTTATCTGTCTTTTGCTCTAATGTTTTATTTATTACACTGTTTGCCCTGTTAAATTTATAATTGCTTTTATCTCTTTTTAAATTATTGTTTGTTTCATATTGTTTCTGTATTAATTTTGCTTGGATTTTCTGATTATCTATCAATGTCTGTAGTACAGATGGTTTTTTTAAGTCAAAATATTTCCATTGTTTTTCCGTGTTTCTGATATTTTGGGTTTCAAATGATTTTCTTTTCAGTTTTTGATTGTATTCATTTTTTAACATCCCTATTATAGAAGGTTCTTTTTTAAAGTTATTTTCAATATGCTGCTTCTTACTTTGATATGATTTGATATTTTCTACTGTTGTCTTTGTAAATTCATTTTGTCTTTTTGGAATATTATTATTTGAATTTTGAATATTACTTATATTATTTAACAAATTTGACATAACTTTTTGTCTGTCTACTTCTGATGGTGTCATAGTTAACATTTTTGCTGTTGTACTCAATATTTGGTCTGTAATATAAAATTCATTGTATTATTATAGTTATTTTAAAATAAATTATAAGCTTACCCATTTTTCTTCTTTCTTTATTTCTGTTGGCATTTTGTAAATAATTAGTACTTTTAAAACTTTTAGAACTCTCCTAAAAACAGAGAGAATATAGAATATATATACATATATATTAAACAAAAAGTTTATTAAAAGTAACAAAATGTTTACATTACTAATTCTCTTTGAGAAAGGAGTATCACTATCAGAATCTGAATCAGAAGAAGAATCAGATGATGATGAATTACATCTTATTATATCGAATGTAACGTTTAACCTTTGAAATGACAATGTAATTTGAGTTTTAATATTCCTACAATCAATGATTACAAATATTATTAATTTTATTTAAAATTAGGAAATTATTACAATCATTAAAATGGCAGAAATAAATATTTACTTCGAGAGAAGATGTGTAGCTAGCATTGTGTTATATTATTATTGGCTTTTTATATATTCTTTTATTCTGTTATTCATAAGTCTATAACATAAATTGAATTAAATACTTCATTCTTATGTTATGAACTTGTATTGAATACATTAAACATTAAACGAATAAAACTTTAAATTTTTTTTATTCTTAGAATATATTAAATTTGATACGTGTTATCTAATAAAACAATATTTGACAAAATTTTTCTTTCATAAAAAGCAAGTATTGCTCACTTAACCTATAGATACACGGTTATATTCATGGAAACGTGTTTGAATCTCTTGAAGCAAGTCGAATTTACAATCCAGAAGCTCTGAAGTTAATTTAGATGAAAAATACATTTTATGCACTTTCAAACTATTTTATTTTAAATCAAAAATAGCAATTTTTTTTAGATAAATATTTTGGTTTTTCTTTGGTAAAAGAAAAAAATAAAATTAACATTTTCTGGTAAACTACAATTATTTTTTACCCCCTTTATACACTATATTTCAATATTACTTTTAGAAAACAGAATGATTTATTTTACAGGTTTATAATTTATGAAGCTATTTATTGTATATACATAACAATATAATATAGTTCTTATTTCTGCTCTAAAATCGTGGAAGAAAGTATTTTATTAAGTATTAGAAAGTATTAAAGGTTCATGGAGTTCTATATCTCTTGACAGGATCCAATAACTCGAAACTATGAATTTAAGATACAATTATAATTTATAAATTTACATTTACAAGGCTTATAGTATAATTTGGATATTAAAATAAACTTACAAAATAATGCTATCTCAAATTTTAGGTGGGCTATAATAAACCCCAACACCGCCAATCATGTAACAAAACTTAAAATATAACATAAATTGAAATTTCAAAACAATGGTAAAATTTAAAATTTATGCATTATTATACAGCAAACGAATCATAAGTTTCTGGCAAGAAGTTTACAAAATATCATTCTTCTTGACAGTTAAAAAATTTAAGAAATGATTGACAAAGAAAATTAATATTATTAAATACGTGCTATTAAGAAATTTAAGTGAGCCATATGCATAATTACAAGGCGTTTTTTATCATATTAGTTTCTAGATAATTAATTAACTTATGCTTAATATCTAACTTGTTACTGTGATTGGGAAAATAAGTCAATTTAATGAAAGGTACAGCAATAAATTACGTAAGTGAATAAATATATATCAAAATATATGGTCAATATGAAACAGGTCCTTTTATACTGCAATAGATAGAATTTCCTTCGTTGGACACATATAACTTTGGCTCTCTTTACATGCCAGGGTAATAAAAAATATCAAATGTGTAAATGTGATATCAATCAAGACGAAGTTAAATGGAGTATTATGTTTGGATCTTCCAACGTTGATAATGGTATTTCATTTTTTTCTCCTTCAATACGGGCATCTGAGACTTTTAGGAACTTAATCACCTTTTCAGTAGCAGCAATCCCACAGCTGCTTACTTCATTCTAAAATAAATTATTAAAATTTATGTAATGTTCAAAGTTTATCATAATTTTTTGCGAATATATATAAAAATTAAAATTAAAGATAATTACCGACGCTGTTAAATTCATGAAATTGAAAAATTTCTGAAGCACAGATACCATAGTAGTAAAATTATTATCTGGAAGTCTACTGCGTACCAATAATTCATAATCCTAGAAGTATATATATATATTATGTTATTTTCTTTTTTTTGTAATATTACACTATATAATTCATTACCTTATTATCCATTATTAAGTAACCAAGTAAAAGCACTACATATGCTCCTATTAAAGTATGCTCCATATGACGCCCTGCTTTTTGTAATACTACAGAAAAAATTTGTTAAATTATAGTTTGCAAAGTTTATAGTATCTTAAATTATAAATTATACATACATTTTGTGACAGTTTCTTCAATAAATTCTTCTTGAGATTTAGTTGTTGTTGATACGGTCTCTGTTTGCTCAGAATCTTTTTTACCATCTAAAATAGCATCTGTTTTTTGTTCTTCAGCACGAGCCAATTCTTCTTGTTTATAAAATAAATCGATTAAACATTCAACTCCACTTTCCTCAGCTGTTAGAAATAAATATAACATATTAAATTACATACATATGAAAATAAAGTAATATGTGAAATACTTACCATCAAAAATATTTTCTGTTGATGGAGGAGCTTTAGATTCGATAAGAAGCTGTTTATTATCGTCACATTGTTCTACTAAATTTATCAATAAAATCAAAGCCAACATCATCATATCAAAACGTTTTTCTTCGGGAAGTGACTCGGGAACGCGCAATAAAAGATACAGACTGCAATCTAAAACGCCTGGTTGCGAGCCCAGTGATTTACTTCCAAAAGCTGAAATAATTATAGAATATTACATGTTATGCACTGTAAAGATAACTCGTAAACTTCTATTTTTTTTCCTTTTTTTTTCCTTTCTTCCTTTTTTAAAACATTAGATATAACAAAATCTTACATTGTCTATTAAATCGATGTGTAAGATTAATAAGAACTTTAATGATAGCAAACAAACATTCTCTAATAACAGCACCAGTGGAAGTTTTATCACTTGGATCTATAGTAGGGTAAATAGGAATTTCTTGTCCACAAAGATGATATAAATTTGCTAAAGTGCTGACTAAAACTCCATTTTCATATTTTAATAAATATACTTGATTTTCTTCATTCATATGAGTAACCTAGAACAGTTTCAATGAAAAAAAAGAAAAAAAAAAAAAAAAAAAAAAAAAAAAAAAAAAAAAAAAAAAAAAAAAAAAAAAAAAAAAAAAAAATGTATTTCTGTGAATTTTATGTACATATATCATTATATAAGAATATATATTACTCACATTTTCTAATACACGTAAACATCTATCAACTTTACGTAATTTATCTAATAATGGATCTGTCCAGCCAGATTTTGTAATATTTTGTGTATTAATATGGCGATGACAATCTCTGATTGTTTTTACAATATGTTCTAAGCCTCCCAATTCTCTAAGTTCTTCTTTAAACCATTCACCAGCGCGTTTTGATGTGAGACTAAGAAGAGTTTCCATAGCAAGTTGACCAACCTAAGTAAAAATAATTTTCTACATATTTATTCACTTGCTTTTTATATTTTGATAATCATGTACAAAAACAATACTTGCAGTTATATTATCAAGATTTAAATGTTTTGCATGTCCTTGAGCTTGAATATCAGCGCATAACTGGCGTACTTTTTCTTTATTTTTTAGAAGTTCTGCCCGACTAAGGCCACAATCATCAAGTGCATCTTTATGACTGGCATCAGATTCTAACAAACTTAACATTAATTCTAAACAATCACGATCTAAATCCATAGCTAAACGATCTTGACTTAATACAAACATTACTGTTGCTGTACATAAAGCAAGACTCTATAAAAGCATAGAATTTCATTTAAAGTAATTTATTATTATATATATTACTAAAATTGATAAAATTTGTGTACATTATACTTTGTAACAATAAAATTTATACCTGATCCTTCGTTGCATCATGAAGAGCTTTGAAAAATTTAGCAACAGTACCATGAGCGCGTACATGCATGCGAAATGCAGGTGCCATACATTTACTTGCTAATCGTATAGCTGAAAGGCAACGAGTAGCATTTGGATTGTTTTCTCTTAAAGTATCTAATATATATTCAACATCATCATTAAACTCTTGAAATTCTCCACTTTCTTGAATTTGATGAGCTTTTTTCACATTTTTTACTACAGTATAGAACTAAAAAGGTAAGTATTATGTAATTTATCAAATTTTTTGATAAATTTAATTGATTATAATATACAAATTATATAATGTACATACACCCTTTATTTTTTTGCCACAACGAACACTAGTTATAGCATCAGATTCATCTTCAAAACCTGTATTATCTTCAGGATATGTTACAACTCTTGTTAGTTGTGAAGAAACAAATTCTTCTTCATATGTTACAGGACCTGTTCCAGTATGAGATCCTGAAGCTATAGTAGGTGTACTATTTCCAACATTAGAATTATCTGTGGTATTAGATTCTTTATCACTATCACACCACTTGTGTATGTACAATGCTCTTCTTTTATTTCCATTTGTTGTACCTGTTGAACGACTTTTAAAAATACTACCTTTCTTAGTAGCAGGTTTCTGAATAGTTGTACATGGAATATTTAATGGTTGTGATTCTGTGATTGTACTTGTTACATGTAATGCTATATCACTTTCTGCATTACCACTTACACCTTCACTATCGTCACTCCCAGAGAACCAATCTTGATCAACTAAAGATTTAGCTGTAGCTGCATCATTATCAACAATGGAAGTAGTTTGTTCCGTTTCTATCTCAGGGTCAGGTTCTGGTTCTAGTTCTGGATCTGGTTCTGGATCTGGTTCAATTTCTGGTTCTGTCTCTACTCCTGATCCCAGTGTTGACCCTGGTTCTGGTCCTGGTCCTGATCCTGGTCCTGGTCCTGGTCCTAGTCCTGGTCCTGGTTCTGGACCTAGACCTGGACCTGGAACTGGACCTGGACTTAAACCTGGCCCTGGTCCTGGACTCGATTCTGGTACTGGTTCTGATTTTGATTCATTTTGTAAAGTAGGTCCAGAAACTACTTCATTTGTTGGAATATCTATAGAACAATGTTGAACTTCATCTGGAAGTACTTCTGTATTTTCTTCAGTCTCTGAAGTATTTATTATCATCGGTCTTGTTTGCATAGGGTCAGAATCACTTGATAATATATCAATTAGTTCTTGAGTTGTAGTTGGCAGTGGTTGATCACGCCCAATTAATGGTTCAATTGCTGGTTTACAAGAGTATGTAGAACCACAATCAGTCTTAACAATATCATAATGAGAGATTAATGTATTGTTGGAATCAGTAACAGATTTCCTAAGGGTTAAAGAAAGTCCAGAACTATGTGAATTAGGTTGTACTGGTGCTGTAGACACAATAGAAGATGTTAAATCTAACTGTAGATTTTTTGCTCGACTACGGGTAGTTCTGCGCATCTCTGAATTTTCTAAAGGTATTGACACTGTTGAGATAATAGGTTCTTGAGTACGAACTGTTTTGTGATCAGACTTTAATGTATCCACATTTAAATTTTTTCGTTCCATATCTATTTTTGTGGGGTTGATAAGGGGTGTAGAAATTCTATATGTTTCATGTTCTGGTTGCTGAGTGCTTTGCACATTTCCACAGACTAGACGTGCTGTACCTTTACATATTCTCAATACAATAGGAGGTTTGCCTTCTTCTCTAATAGGAGGATCATTATTGGTTCCTTCTAAAGTATCTGTTACTTTCCTAGATGGAGTATTTGATACTTTTGTTAAAGATTGTTTTGGTTGTGATGGTGGTGGTGGTTGTGGAGAGGTTTTTTGAGCACGTGCTCTACCATAATGTGAGTCAGGTACTTGTCTGTATATTGCCACATCCTGGCGAGATTCTTCTATTGAAGGTGGAACATTTCTACTCTTAAAAAATTTCTTAGGTTTAACAACTGGTGGTGTAACATCTGGTTTATTGTCAGGATCAGTTTCAAAGGAAAATGGATCTTTCCCAGAACTTACACGAGCATTCTGATTTCCATAATCAAGCTTCACTCGTTTTGCACCAAATGTATTGTGAATATCATCTCTCCTTCCTGTAAATAAAATGATATTATTATTATTATTATTATTATTCCTTAAAACATTTGTTAACTATCATTAAGTTTATTATTCATGTAAATGTTAGAATTGATAAATAAATAATATGTAAATAGCTCTACGTTGTACAAAAAAAGAACACAAAGACAGCATATTTCAACTACATAAAATAAAGAAAAATTTTACATTAAACAATCTTTTGATTATTTTTGTTGATAGATATTAAATGCATGTTTAATATTTATTAATATAAAATAAATAAATATGCATGATACATAAAGAATATATAACTTACATTTACAAAGGAAATACATACCATTGATATTTGTACTTCTTATGGATGTAAAAGATGTTATACCCCATTTTCCAACAGTACCTGCTGATTTAGCAGCGGAAGGTCGGTTGCTATTTTCTCTAAAAAGCTTATCAAATTGAATACTCCCTGGTGTCACACTACTGACCTTACGGCTGTAAGATTTTGTGTAACTACGGGACGTCATACTGTATTCTTTAATAATTCAAAAGTGTTCCACATCTCAAAAGACACAAATAATATTTCTCTTCATTTTTTAAACTTAAGCTTGGAGAAAATAAGCATTGATTGTTTGCACATTTGCAGAGAAGTGTTATGAGGAAGAAACCTCAGTTCATCGAAACGTTATTCGCGTCAATAATTAAAAATTTGAAAGAAAAAATCAAGAAGCAATATCATCCGAACATATGAAAGAAATAAACGCCATGTTTCATTTGCTATTTACCCCGATGCACAAATATACGAAACTGTAACTTCAAATTCGATTTATATTCAGAAACATTGTCTTTGAGATAATTATTCTGAATTCTATATTTGCACTTAGCTTTAATTATTATAATTTTTATATGTCTACATATAAGTTTAACTGGAAATATTAGTCATAACATGATCTTGAGCCATCTGTCGATGTTTTTCGTTTCAAGATTTAGATACATACCATACACAAAAAAACGAGTAATACAATACACAAGATTGTAATACTTGTCGTTCTACCCAGTAGGTAGAGCTAAAGAGCTGTCTTCTACTTTTTATCTACCTTACCGGTAGAAATTCATCCAATCAAAATTTATTTTCTCAATGAATGAAATTATTTTCTATTTAGATTTTAAATTTAAGAATTTCCAATTTTTGTATAGGTTTAAGAAAATTTGTTCATATATATTATTTATTGTATACATGTGTGTTTATATGTATATCCTTGATATTTTACAAATATGTATAATTTTTTAAAATTATTTTATTTAACATTTAATTTATTTCCAGAAATATTCTTTAAAAAATATTTATATGTAATATATAATTATTATTTTAGTAAAAACCTTATTTTTTTTAAATAAACTTGAAATTTGATTATAATTTATAATTATAAAATATTATATTTGTTTGTTTATTTTTTAATATTGAAATGTTATTTTTCTAATTTTCTATATTTTTCGATGGTTCAAATATCGCATGGGGATATTTCTTGAGGAAAGAAAGCCCTATTACAATACAATTATACGACAGCCAATAAAAACGGTATTAAGGTAACTTACTCTATAGTAATGACAGCTTGTCAAATAATATCCGTAACTGTCAAGTTTTACACATATGTATCCATATTTTACAATGTTTATTTCTTTAAAAATTACATATAATTGTGCACTTAGTTGTGCTGTTTTTATACATACTACATGAAATTAAATACTTTTTCTAAGTAAAACTGAAAAAATATATACAACATTTTACTTTCTCTTTCCTAATTTTTAGAAGACATCAAACCATAAAGTAATCTATGAATTTAGGCGTGTTTAACAGAGTTAATCTTAAGGTAATTATAATACTTTTTTATATTCTTATATAATATTTTAATTATTATATTTAATTAGGATACCCAAGGAGGAATGTATTCCGAATGGGCTTCTCTAAGTGTTTTAATTCAACAAGGATCAGAAGAAAGTCAGAGTGTTCTAGAAAAATTTTCTCCTGGAGCAGGAAAAGAAGTTGCCTTATCTATTGTACGTCAACTGGCAGCAAATCTTGGTATTACACAAGCAGCTGAGCCTAGTCCACTATGTACAGATAAGGAAGTACAGTGGTGCATGGAAGTAATATGTTTTGGATTATCATTACCTCTGGCTGAACATGATACTGTTAGAGATTGTGTTAATGTATATTGTGAATGGTTATCTGCATTATATTCTACACCAAAGATTTGTGTACCTAAACCAATTATAGACGATCCTAATTTCTATGCCAGAAAAATAATTAGTCATTTTCATAATTTATTTGTTCCACGAAAAGGAGAAGGTAAAATAAATTACTTTTTATCTTTCATCTCATTTTCTTTTCTTTTTTTTTTACATATTCTCAATACAATAGGAGGTTTGCCTTCTTCTCTAATAGGAGGATCATTATTGGTTCCTTCTAAAGTATCTGTTACTTTCCTAGATGGAGTATTTGATACTTTTGTTAAAGATTGTTTTGGTTGTGATGGTGGTGGTGGTTGTGGAGAGGTTTTTTGAGCACGTGCTCTACCATAATGTGAGTCAGGTACTTGTCTGTATATTGCCACATCCTGGCGAGATTCTTCTATTGAAGGTGGAACATTTCTACTCTTAAAAAATTTCTTAGGTTTAACAACTGGTGGTGTAACATCTGGTTTATTGTCAGGATCAGTTTCAAAGGAAAATGGATCTTTCCCAGAACTTACACGAGCATTCTGATTTCCATAATCAAGCTTCACTCGTTTTGCACCAAATGTATTGTGAATATCATCTCTCCTTCCTGTAAATAAAATGATATTATTATTATTATTATTATTATTCCTTAAAACATTTGTTAACTATCATTAAGTTTATTATTCATGTAAATGTTAGAATTGATAAATAAATAATATGTAAATAGCTCTACGTTGTACAAAAAAAGAACACAAAGACAGCATATTTCAACTACATAAAATAAAGAAAAATTTTACATTAAACAATCTTTTGATTATTTTTGTTGATAGATATTAAATGCATGTTTAATATTTATTAATATAAAATAAATAAATATGCATGATACATAAAGAATATATAACTTACATTTACAAAGGAAATACATACCATTGATATTTGTACTTCTTATGGATGTAAAAGATGTTATACCCCATTTTCCAACAGTACCTGCTGATTTAGCAGCGGAAGGTCGGTTGCTATTTTCTCTAAAAAGCTTATCAAATTGAATACTCCCTGGTGTCACACTACTGACCTTACGGCTGTAAGATTTTGTGTAACTACGGGACGTCATACTGTATTCTTTAATAATTCAAAAGTGTTCCACATCTCAAAAGACACAAATAATATTTCTCTTCATTTTTTAAACTTAAGCTTGGAGAAAATAAGCATTGATTGTTTGCACATTTGCAGAGAAGTGTTATGAGGAAGAAACCTCAGTTCATCGAAACGTTATTCGCGTCAATAATTAAAAATTTGAAAGAAAAAATCAAGAAGCAATATCATCCGAACATATGAAAGAAATAAACGCCATGTTTCATTTGCTATTTACCCCGATGCACAAATATACGAAACTGTAACTTCAAATTCGATTTATATTCAGAAACATTGTCTTTGAGATAATTATTCTGAATTCTATATTTGCACTTAGCTTTAATTATTATAATTTTTATATGTCTACATATAAGTTTAACTGGAAATATTAGTCATAACATGATCTTGAGCCATCTGTCGATGTTTTTCGTTTCAAGATTTAGATACATACCATACACAAAAAAACGAGTAATACAATACACAAGATTGTAATACTTGTCGTTCTACCCAGTAGGTAGAGCTAAAGAGCTGTCTTCTACTTTTTATCTACCTTACCGGTAGAAATTCATCCAATCAAAATTTATTTTCTCAATGAATGAAATTATTTTCTATTTAGATTTTAAATTTAAGAATTTCCAATTTTTGTATAGGTTTAAGAAAATTTGTTCATATATATTATTTATTGTATACATGTGTGTTTATATGTATATCCTTGATATTTTACAAATATGTATAATTTTTTAAAATTATTTTATTTAACATTTAATTTATTTCCAGAAATATTCTTTAAAAAATATTTATATGTAATATATAATTATTATTTTAGTAAAAACCTTATTTTCTTTAAATAAACGTGAAATTTGATTATAATTTATAATTATAAAATATTATATTTGTTTGTTTATTTTTTAATATTGAAATGTTATTTTTCTAATTTTCTATATTTTTCGATGGTTCAAATATCGCATGGGGATATTTCTTGAGGAAAGAAAGCCCTATTACAATACAATTATACGACAGCCAATAAAAACGGTATTAAGGTAACTTACTCTATAGTAATGACAGCTTGTCAAATAATATCCGTAACTGTCAAGTTTTACACATATGTATCCATATTTTACAATGTTTATTTCTTTAAAAATTACATATAATTGTGCACTTAGTTGTGCTGTTTTTATACATACTACATGAAATTAAATACTTTTTCTAAGTAAAACTGAAAAAATATATACAACATTTTACTTTCTCTTTCCTAATTTTTAGAAGACATCAAACCATAAAGTAATCTATGAATTTAGGCGTGTTTAACAGAGTTAATCTTAAGGTAATTATAATACTTTTTTATATTCTTATATAATATTTTAATTATTATATTTAATTAGGATACCCAAGGAGGAATGTATTCCGAATGGGCTTCTCTAAGTGTTTTAATTCAACAAGGATCAGAAGAAAGTCAGAGTGTTCTAGAAAAATTTTCTCCTGGAGCAGGAAAAGAAGTTGCCTTATCTATTGTACGTCAACTGGCAGCAAATCTTGGTATTACACAAGCAGCTGAGCCTAGTCCACTATGTACAGATAAGGAAGTACAGTGGTGCATGGAAGTAATATGTTTTGGATTATCATTACCTCTGGCTGAACATGATACTGTTAGAGATTGTGTTAATGTATATTGTGAATGGTTATCTGCATTATATTCTACACCAAAGATTTGTGTACCTAAACCAATTATAGACGATCCTAATTTCTATGCCAGAAAAATAATTAGTCATTTTCATAATTTATTTGTTCCACGAAAAGGAGAAGGTAAAATAAATTACTTTTTATCTTTCATCTCATTTTCTTTTCTTTTTTTATAATATATGATATATTTATATAACATAATATAAAAATAATATAAATGTAAGAAAGTTTAGTAATGATTAAATTTACATTGTATTAAATATATTTTCATTTAACAATTTGTTATTATCTTTTCCTTTATAGTCTGGCCATTTTTGTATCAGGATCTAGGTAATTTTGTAACTAAAATAACTACATTATTGAACATAGAGAATTTACATTTTAATAATAATTATAATTACTTAATATTTGTAAAATATTAAATATTATTTACAGGAACAGATACAATTAATCGTCAAGCTGTTTTATGCCATAGAGTACTTAGAACATTACAACAAATTGCAAGAGGTCCTGCTACATTAGAAAGAGAAACTTGGGAAAGTTTATTGTTATTTCTTATTGGCATTAATGATGCACTTTTAGCTCCTCCAGCAACAAGAGAAGATGCTGGAGAACAACTGTGTGAAAGAGTCCTAGGTGTACTATTAGAGGTATGTTTTTGTAAAAAAAAATATTGTTCATTAATGTAATAAATTGATATTTATATAAAAATACATTTAGGTTTGGTTAGTAGCATGTGAACGTAATTTTCCTTCACCACCATTATGGCGCACATTGAGAGAATCATGTCTTCGATGGAGGCACAGATTAGCATTGGTAGAACAATGGAACCGTGTTTGTCTTGCTCTTACAGCAAGACTCTTACAAATTATGTATGGTCCAATGTTTCCAGAATTAAAAATAAGTTAGTTATTTCGATTTATAATTTATCAGCAAGAGTATGATTATATTATTTAAATTGTATTGTTATATTATACATGTGATACATTTAGGTGAAGAAGATTCTCAACTTGTACCACCTACAATGTCAGATGAAGCAGTAGCACAAGCATGGTATAGACTTTTGCGGACTATAGGTGATCCTGTTGATTTATGCAGACCTGCTGTTATTTCACAGACCCAAGCATTTTTACAATATGCTATTGCTAGCCCAAATGTAATAGATCCATGTCAGCACCCATGTTTACAGAGTTTACCACAAATATTTTTGAAAGCCATTAAAGGTATAGCTGGACAAGTTGATGCTTTTCTTGGTAAGTGTAGACATATATAATTGAATTGTATAAAATTTTATAATATCCAAATATAACTGTCAATTTTTCTGGGTATTATATATATGCAACTTATAAATATAAATTGTATATTCCACAAAAAATGAAAATGATCTTCTTCAACACTTTTCCTATTTACTTTGGAATACCTATGATAGGATATGGAGTTTTCAACTTGCTTTGTGGTGATGGTTGCACGCAGTCACAAATGTTTTAGGAGTTTCACAGGCATGTTGCTGGGAAGAATGTTGTGTATCTACCATCACATGTGGATCTACTAGCACTGGAAGTGGAGGTGTAGGATGGGATAAATCAAGTAGTAAGGATATAACACAACCTTCTCCTACACCTCCAACACAACGCCGACTTGCCAAAAGTTTCAGTGTAACACCTTCTGCAGTGACTAAGGGTACTGAGCCCTTATCTTTTGGAGTTTTACTATTATATTTTGTAAAATTGTATATATATTAATTAAATATTTCTTCAAGCTTCTTTCTTTCTTATTATGTATAAATTAAATTCTAATTACAAAATGTTTGAAAGATATATTAAGTTATCAATTATAACTTATAATTTTTTTATATTATAGGTATTCCAAAAGCTTCTTTGATTGGTTTAACAACAAGTCGTGTTTCAAGTACACCACCTATGTTAATATCTAACTCAGGACCATCCTCAGCTTCAAGTACAACATGTAAGATTTTACAAATCATTTTTATTTAACAGTATAATTTTACTTAATGCATTATATAATTATCATATTTATAGCTATGGCTTCATTAGTTCAAGATATTAGACCTCCCTTAGCTCCAGGCCGTCCAAAATGTAACAGTATATTACATCTCTTTGGTGAATGGTTATTTGAAGCTGCATTTATAGGTACTGATGGTTGGTCACAAAATTTACCACGTAAGCATTAATTAATACAATATTAAGTTTATTTTTATTTTTTGAAGCAATATAAGCATTAATATTTTTAATAAATAGAACCATCAGGTGCATCAAAACGACCATCTTCGGTACTTGTTGAGGGTCCCAGTTCTTTGCAAGAAGCTGTTAATGATGTTCCACCAGCACTTTGTATTGATCGTTACGAATCTGGAAGAGCAGAAGCTTTAGGAGCACTGTGTCGAATATTTTGTGCTAAAAAAACTGGAGAAGAAATTTTACCAGTTTACTTAGCTAGGTTTTATCAAGCAATGAATCATGGTCTTAAAGTTGATGAAGTAATAAATTATTCACTATTATGTTGCAAGTAGAACATTTATAAAAATACATATAATATATTTATTAATTTTGTTTACAGTCTCGAGAATGTGGTGAAACATTAGCGAGTATTGTTTTGAATTCTGCGGATTTATTTCGTCTAGATCTAAATGGTGTACAAGTATTAGTACCTGCAGTAATATCGGCATTAGAAACAGTACTTCCAGAAAAAGATTTAAAACTTAAATCTAATGTTGTATCAAAACCAGACTTGCGAAGAGCCTCGATACATTTATTAATATCAATGCTAGCATTACCTCTGCACTTCCAAGTAATTAACATGTATAAATATTTGTTTCATTACGTTAATATTTTAATATAGTAGCATAACAAATAATTTTGTACATATTATACAATTTCTATTTTATAGAATCTTAATATCAAGGAACTTCCAACGTTTATAAGCCCAATGATTACTGAGAAAAACCATATAACGTTTGCACAGCTAAAATCAAGACTTATGAACTTGCTTATAAATGCACTACAAGTTGAAACTGATTCTCAGAATACTCATATGTTGCTAGGTAAGTTGAATATTTACTGTACTGTGATTTGTGTAATTTTTTTTTTTTTTTTTTTTTTTTTTTTTTTTTTTAGGTGCTCTTCTGTTAAGTGTACAAGACTCTGCAGCGGTAGAAGAAGTTGAGCAAGTTACGCAACCTGATACTATAGCACATGATTCTACTCTAAATTTATTATCATCAGGTTTGTTCTTTCGTGAGTTACTTAAATGATATTAAGTTGTATCTATAAATACTGAATGCATTGCCTTAAATATTTTTTTAAATTATTCTTGTAATAAAATTTGAAAATTAATCGCAAATTGCATCATTCCAGTAATAATAGCTGGAATTAATATTTCATTATTCAAGATAGCAACTTATTAACATTTATCAGTTGCTTATAAATTAAAATTTAATAATTTAGCCTCATATGCAATGTAAGATCATAATGCTTAACATTATTTTCCATTGTACTTGCTTTTATGCATGCTTCTGTAAGATACCATTCATTTTTATTATTATAAGTTATGTTTTGTTATGCATTCATCATTGTACTGTTTCATCATTGCTTAATAGTCATCAGCGATTCTGCCAGTCAAATAAGTATATCCAGTGATCAACGCTCGCTCGGTGACACCTCTGATATTACAACTCTTCAAGAGGAATGTATTGCATTTGGTAAATACAAGTGTTTTTTATATAGTTTTGCTTTTAATTATTGTGCATATAAGAAATGTTGTGAAATATCATCTATTTTTATTTAGATATTTTTGTTACACATTCAAGCTTTCTTTGGATAACATATGCAAAGCTTGCATTTCAAAAGATTTGTAATATACACATATATTAAATTTTTTAAATCAGTTAAATTTGTATGATTTTAATAATAAAAAATATGGGTTATTGTTACAGATTCAGCTCATGCTCTTTTTGTGAGAGCAACATATTTAGTTTGTCACAGATTAATATCATCCTGGAAAACAGATTTAAATATTTCTCTAGCAGCTCTTGAAATATTATCAGGACTAGCAAGAACACGTATTCGTGAAACAGGTAAATTATAATATTCATCAAAATATAATATTACTTTTAATCCATATAATGTTAAACATTTCCTGTGCAGCAAGGAAATTAACAGGTTGATTTATATTTTATGATATAATTTGTATTTTAAAATTTAATCACAAAATATTAATTTTTAATGAATATTATAGATGCTTTAGAATGTAAACGTGCTGTGAAATGGCTTTGTGACTATATTGCGTATCAGTGTTGGCGTCCACCACCAGCTCATTCAAAAGATCTTCATTCCTCTATTGTTGCTGCATTTAGTTGCTTAAAAACTTGGTTAACTGCCCATTCACAATTGCTACAAGTTACTATTTTATTTATATTTAATTATAATATGTGTTAACATTAGTATAAATTTATACTTAAAATTATATTTTTAGGATAAAGACTGTTTAACAACAGTTCTTGAAGTAGTTGAACTTGGTGTATCAGGAACAAAAAGTGTAGGAAAACCTGGTGAACCTATTAAAATGAAAGACGAGAAGGAATTAAAACCAGCATCTATGCGTGTTAGAGACGCTGCTGACGCACTTCTCACAGTTATTTTGGAACAAGTATATTATAGTCATTATGATTAAAAAATATAAACTTTATAAAAATTGTTTCATATAAATTTATCTACTTATAGGTTGGCTATTTCCCTAGTGCATGTGGAGCACAATCATTGTCATCTTTACTGGATGAGGTATCACTTCTCCGACATTGCAACAGTTGGACTGGTGGTCGAGTTCCACATCAAGCAGCAGTTGAAAGATTTCGGTATTTTGTTGCTGAAAATGCTACAATATTAGCTTTATTAGAAGAACCTCTTGGAAATGATCAAGATCCACAACCAACTGTAACTGTGTTAATACGTGGCCCATTTGGAAGGCATGCGTGGACGATGCAACTTCGACATTTACCAAGGCATAGATCTAGTATAAGAAGTGTAAATACAAATCCAGGTCGACCACTGCCATTAGCAGAAGCTGCTCCACGAACAGATTACAAACCTAGATTTTTTCCTGATAATGTGGATCGAATACCACATTGTAAAGTGTATGTCAAATTTTATTAACATATTTTCATAAAATTCGAAATATTTACAAGTAAAAATTTTATTGCATAACATTCAATTTTTATTTAGGGATGAATCTATTCCAAGTCTGGAAGCAGTTATGAATGATAACGATATGGTGAGAAACGAACATCAAATTTTGTCACAATTGTTAGAACGTCAAATGAATATTGAAGCAAAATATTGTGATGGAAACGATAAAGTTTCAGAGGAAAAAACAGAAGAATGTGTACCGCCTCAAATTTGTCATGAATTTCAAACTGCTCGTCTGTTTTTAAGTCATTTTGGATTTTTAAATATGGAACCTAAAGAAAAAAATGAATCTAGAAACGGCGGACTTACTGCTCTAGATCCGACTATCCCAGGATTTTGTTTAGACTTAGAAACTTTAGATAACATCAGTCCAAGGACGTGTGATACTGTATACATTTTTTATGTGAAAGCTGGTCAAAAAACCTCTACAGAAATATTGTCTAATGTGGTAATTATGTTTTCGATTTTACAATATTTTATCATTATATATTTACATTCATACAAAGTATTTTTATATTTATAGTTACATGAATCGAATATATCATCAAATTTCTTAGAATTTTTAAATTCTCTTGGCTGGCCAGTTTCTGTATCAGCACATGCTGGTTGGACTGGTCATATTTCTACTTCATGGAGAGTAACACCACAATTGAATGTGCCTCAACCAGCTCATAGTGACCATGGTGGAGCTCTTTATAATGGTGATACGCACGTACTTTATTGGGCAGATGTTAGTTCAGAAATTGCTTTCATTGTACCCACTCAATCTAGTAATATAGTAAATTCAGATTCATTAGAAGAAACAAGTTATGGTAATGATATCAGTGCTAACCAAGGTACAAACTAAAAACATCTTGTATGATGATATATTAAAGAATATGATTTCATATTAAATGTATAAGTTATATAATAATTAATAATTACAGTTTGGTTTGAAAGAAGTATTAGTGAAAGTACTTCATCTCGAAATAATAATACAGGACAAAATACAATGCAAAACTCACGAACTCTATCACTTGATTTAGAAAAACAGCCATCTAGTTTGACAGGATCTAATTCCTGTACTGTAGACTTAGTTAAACCAAGGAAAACAACTAAACAAGTTTTACCAGTACAAACTGACATTAAAATTATGGTTGTTTGGCTAGAAAGTTTAGAAGATTTTGCTCAATTTCCAATTGGTATTTTTATTGAGATAAAAATATTTATTTATTTACTTGAATTAAGTGACAAAAATTTCATAATTATATTTCACATACAGGTGATCTTCTTCCTTGTACTTACAGTGGTCTTGAACAATCAAGACTGATTCAAGCATCAGATGTACAAGTAATTTTTCTCCAAGCTCTCAGTAGTGGATTAATGAGAGTCAGATTACAAGGTCCAGTTTCTAGAATCAATCTAGCCACTCCTCTAATTGATGGGATGGTTGTATCTAGAAGAGTATTGGGAACACTTGTTAGGCAAACAGCATTAAATATGGGACGTAGAAAAAGACTTGACAATGATAGGTGTGTAAAGATATAGTAATATTGTAATAATATTAAAGTGCTTAATATTTATAATATTTTACAGTTATCACCCACCACATGTACGTAGACGTTTGAAAATTCAAGAAATGGTACAAAAATATAAAAAAAATTTAACTGAACCAGAATTACTAACACTTTTATTTAGCAGCACTCAAACTTATCAAATTTAGTAAAATTAATGTAAATCAAATAAAATTTACATTAAATCATGCATATAATAAAGCTATATTTCTGAACAATAAATATGCATCAATATAGTGATAATATTTAATTTTCCTGCACTTTATAATTTAAAAGATATTTAATATTGTTTTTTATATATATATATATATATGATATTATATCACATATAGTTTATTATTCTTACAATATATAACAATTATAATAAGTATAAATACATAATATCATAATATAATATAAATATTATAGTATAAAAATAATATTTATTTATAATATAATAAATATTAGTAATAAAATACCATAATCATTGAAAATAAATAATCTGGTTTCTTTAAATATACTTTAATGTAATAATTGTACAATAAAATATATTTATTAATAATGTTATTCATAATTGTAAAAAACAATAATATTAAAATAAATAAGTAATACAACACAACTAATTACATAATACATCATTTTTTCTTTTCCTCTTCCTTCTATTTATATTGTAACAATTACATAATATGCCCTTCAAAACCTCAAATGATGATCAAAATAACTCATTAAAGTCAATTATAAAAAATTATACATTTCAACAGTCATTGTCTTTATAAAATAATTACTGTGCTAATTTAAAACATTAATTGTATATCTCTATAAATTAATCATATGTTTCTATAAAAAAATTGTATCAATATATGAAAAATATAATATTGTATTGTCAATAACAAATGAAATAACTAGTAAAAAAGTATATGTTTTCATATATATTGTGTTATCTTCTATACCAATGCGAAAATATAGCTGCGTCATTCTATGAGTCTGCACTTTACGGTAGAATATGTGATCTTACGAAATATCGTATTGATATAAGTATTATTATCATCTAAAACGTAGATTGAAAGATTCAATGTTACATAACATTAGTTATTATCTTAAAACACACTTTTAAATATCATTATTGTTAGGTATTAATGTAACATTTAATAATTTTCTGTTATTTAAAGGATATTGTATAATTTAGATACACATTACATTTTTGCAAAAACTACAAGTCATTCAAATTGAATATGAGTTTCATATATAAAATATATGTATTTTATTCTTTTACGATAACAAAATACGCAGTATAATTTTTCAGTATTCCGATAAATAAAGTACAAGAATACAGAGAATAAAAATTAAAACAGATTACACTTGATATAAAATACTTCAATAAAAAAAGTACATCTCTTTCATATTTATAATATACTTCTTTTGCGCAATATGTATAACATATTTATTGTTTTTTATTATTTATTATTTATTTATTTTTATGGTATTTTTATACATGAAAGATATTTTAAATATATTTTTTAAATATTTTTAGTTTCAGAAATAAACAATAAAATGTAACTAATTCATTATATCATGACAAATCAAAAAATATATAAATAGAGATATATGGATATAAAATATAACAAATGTGTAAGGTATATATGCTTTTAAATAAAACATATATACAAATTTGTGCATAATAATATAAAAATAAAAGTAAAATCTATTAGATATATCATTTTAGAAGAAATAACTTAAAATCTACTATATTTTAATAAGAACAAATACTCCAAATTTATTTCGTTAATAACATATGTATATTAATATATTTTTATTTTGATCACAAAAATACTATTTTTATTTTATTATGTTTTTTTGTTTTGATTCTACACATGTCCTTCAATTTAAAAGTTAAACCGTTATTTCAGAATTATGCGCATGAATGTAACAGAACATGACGTAATGCTTTTTGATTGGGTAAATAAGCCAACGTTATAATGTGAATCGGTCTCTATTTAGGCACAGTTTACGTTTGTCTGAGAGAGTGATCAGAAAGTTGTGTATCAATTAATTTTAGATAGATATATAAGGTAACATATAATGTACTTATGTTCTGTACAATTGAACATCTTTTAATTGAGTACAATCATTTATTAAAATTAATGATACATGTTTTGTAGTGTGAAGATACTTTATCTTGCTCAACATATTTATAAAAGAACAGGATAAGTGTAATCTGAATATAACTGAAGATAAAATCTATGAAGCAGTAAATGTATTTTTATGGAAGACCAAATTATGGATCAATTTTGTGGAACCAAATTTTGGGTAAGAATGCATGTCCTATTTGTACCTCTGATACTTCTTTATTTGTGCTGATATTTTTATTTGTATCATAAAATATCTTTCTTTTTAAATATATCTTTTTTATTAACACTATTATTTATTTAATGTAAAAGAAAATTTTAAAAATATATTTTTGTACTAATTTAGAAATTTTTAATCAATTTTTCACCAAAAATAATATTATCCAGTATTGTTTAAATTGTAACAGAAAATGCTATAGCATTTACATTTTTATATTTTAGGATAATGATTCAATATGGAACACAGATGATCCAGATATTACAGAATGTTTTCAGAAAACTGTTTTAGTGTGGGTGCCATGTGCATTTCTATGGCTGTTCTCTGGAATAGAAATTTATTACTTTTTAAATAGTAAAAGCAAAAATATTCCATATACATGGTTATTTATCTCTAAACAAATACTCATAGTAGCCCTGATTTTACTTAGTATTGTTGACTTAGGAAAGGCTATATATAAAAGTACTTATAAAGAAGTTTATAATGTTGATTATTGTACACCATTTATAAAAATTGTTACCTTTGTAAGTAAAAATTTTATTTAAATATTGTAATTAAAAATTAATTAATTAATTAATAAATTACGTAATTCAAAATTTTTAATTTAAATATTATAAACAATTATATGGTAGTAGTGTCATTTTGTTAATTTTTTTATAGATTAAAGCAGTTACTTTAGTAACATATAATAGGAAATATGGAATGCGAACCTCTGGACTATTATTTTTATTTTGGTTTCTGCTTGCCTTATGTGGAGTCATTCAATACAGTAGTTTATTAAGGTTATATATAAATAAGGTATGTTATTAACCAACTCAGTAACTAACTAATAAATTAAAATTAATTTATATATTTAATGAAACTGTTAAAAAGTGACAGATCTTTTATTTATTTTTTATTTTAAAGTCACATTTGTCTTGTTCTTAATAGTAATATTGATATAATCATTCTTATATATTATTTTTTAGAATGAAGTCACCTATTCATTTGTGTCATACATGATATATTATCCAATAGTGATACTTTTATTCTTATTGAACTTCTTGGTTGATGCTGAACCTAAATATTCTGAATATCCCAGGGTAAATAAGTATATATTATATTGTTGATGACTTATGTTCTGTTTGAAATGAAGCATTAAAGTTTAATGTTGTACATTATATTTATAGGTTGAGAAACCATGTCCAGAACAAAGATCTTCCTTTCCAGCAAAACTCTTTTTTACATGGTTTGATTCAATGGCATGGAAAGGTTTTAAAAAACCTTTGGAAGCTATAGATTTATGGTCTATGAATCCAGAAGATACTGCAAGAGAAATTGTACCCAAATTTGACAAATATTGGAATAAGAATTTGCAAAAGAGTAACAAGTGAGTGTGATATTTATGGATATTTGATACTAGGAAAGAAGTATAAAATAGTAAAAATGAGTTAATAAAATGAAATAAATTATATTGTATTTGACATTAGTAATATGATACCAATTTACTTTTGCTAACAAGAGTATTTTGGACCTATTTTAGGTAAGTTAATTAATTAGTTTATGCAATCGACCATAAATATAAGCGTAATTTTTGTTTTCAGTTTACAAAATACCAAAGCTTCATTTAGAAAGGCATCTGATCAAGTAGATTTTAATAATGGATATAAAAGGAAAGAGACATCAGTATTACCTCCACTTTGCAAAGCTTTTGGTACCACGTTTTTATTTGGAGCTGTACTTAAATTTGTACAAGATATTATAACTTTTGCTAGTCCTCAAATATTGAAGTAAGTGAATAAGTTTTAATATTTATTTTAAAAGTTAATTCATTGTTAGAATCAGAATTATTTTCTTTAATATAGGTTACTTATCAAATTTATTGAAGGACATGAACCACTATGGAAAGGCTATTTTTATGCAATTTTACTCTTTGTTACCGCCATATTTCAAACATTAATTTTGTCTCAATACTTTCATCGTATGTTCTTAGTTGGATTACGAATACGTACTGCTTTAATTGCAGCAATTTATCGGAAAGCATTGAGAATGTCTAATTCTGCTAGAAAAGAATCAACGGTTGGTGAAATAGTAAATTTAATGTCCGTGGATGCGCAACGCTTTATGGATTTAACAGCATATATAAATATGATTTGGTCTGCACCATTACAAATAGTTTTAGCATTATATTTTTTATGGGACATTTTGGGACCAGCTGTACTCGCTGGATTGGCTGTTTTACTTATTCTCATCCCAATAAATATCTTGATTACTAATAGAGTTAAGACGTTACAAATTAGACAAATGAAGCATAAAGATGAAAGAGTTAAATTAATGAATGAAATACTTAATGGTATAAAAGTATTAAAGTTATATGCATGGGAACCTTCATTTGAAGATCAGATACTGAAGATACGTACAAAAGAAATTAAAGTACTTAAGGAAGCAGCATATCTCAATTCTGCAATAAGTTTTATCTGGTCTTTTGCTCCCTTTTTAGTAAGTTTTTAAAAAAATTATGTTGTTAAAAATGAAAATAATTTTTATTTTCATTTATTCTTTTATTTTCTTTATTCTTTTTCTTTTTTTTTTTTTTCATATATTTTGTAGGTATCGCTGGTATCCTTTGCAACATATATACTTATAGATGAAAACAATCGTTTAGACAGCACAGTTGCTTTTGTTTCACTCAGTCTTTTTAATATCTTAAGGTTTCCTCTTTCTATATTACCTATGATGATTGGTAATATGGTCCAGGTAAATAAAAATAATTTATATTTCATTAGAATGCACACAATTAATTTTTTTTTTTTTTAATATGATATATGATATTTAGGCTTATGTCTCTGTAAAACGTATTAATAAATTCATGAATACAGAAGAACTGGATCCAAATAATGTTCAACATGATCCATCAGAATGTGAGTTACTAATCATTGTAATGTATCTGCAAATATTATATACTGTATATGTCATATGTATTAATACAACATAGCATATGCACTATTAATTGAGAACGGCACCTTCGCATGGGATATGGAGAACATAGATAGACCAATATTAAGAAATATCAGTCTTAAAGTAGAACAGGGTCAATTGGTAGCTATTGTTGGTACTGTAGGATCAGGTAAAAGTTCTCTTATATCAGCCCTTCTTGGAGAAATGGAGAAAATAAGTGGTAGAGTTAATACAAAAGTAAATATTTTATTACCTAAATGATGAAATTTTCTAGCATGAAACAATTTTTCATAATTATTTGTTTGTCTTATTTATGATAGGGTTCTATTGCATATGTATCTCAACAAGCATGGATACAAAATGCATCATTACAAGATAATGTATTATTTGGGAAGCCATTGCACAAAAATTTATACAATCGTGTAATTGAATCATGTGCATTAAATCCAGATTTAAAAGTACTGCCTGCTGGTGACAAAACTGAAATTGGAGAAAAAGGAATTAATTTATCTGGAGGACAAAAACAGAGAGTAGCATTAGCAAGAGCTGTATACAATGATTCCGATATCTATTTTTTGGATGATCCATTGAGTGCAGTAGATGTACATGTTGGAAAGCATATATTTGAAAATGTAATTGGTTCTACTGGTCTGCTTAAGAAGAAAACAAGAATACTCGTTACACATGGTATGATTTATTTACCAGAAGTTGATAACATCATTGTTCTTAAAGATGGTGAAATAACAGAAGTTGGAAGTTACAAACAACTTCTAGAGAAAAGGGGAGCCTTTTCTGAGTTTCTAGTGCAACATCTTCAAGAAGGTATATATCACTTTTTCCATTTCTTTTATTTTACTTCACTCAGGTTCTGTATTAATTTTTAATTATATTTTTCATGAATCTAAGTTGGAAATCGTAAGTCAGTGAAAAAAGTAATTACGATTCCTTTTCCTACTTCAATTTGTGTGATTGTCCAGAAAATGGTTTATATTATATTTGGCTTGTGATATTAGAGTATCAAGGATGTTAGTATTTTTCGCAATTTGCTATTATAAAAACTTATCAGCCAGTTTGTAGCATAAAGTAATCCTCACTACAACTTTGTTTTTCAGTACTCTTGTAGTATAATTCCGTTTTTGTTCAAAACAAAAATATATGCATGTAAGGTTTTACTTTATAATGCATGTTAAATTTGAACCAGAAATTTACTAAAATTAGATAACTAGTATTATAATTCTTTTTGTAATTTATTTTTAAACTAGTGAAGTTAACAATCATAATTTGCCGAATGCATTTGAAATTTTATTTTAATGTAAAAATGTGTCCTATTATTATTTTCTAGTCTTATAATAATTTAATTTTTGATATGTTATATTATTTTATATTTTTTGTGACAAATTTGAAATAGTACACGCTGATGATGAATCAGAAGCAGATCTACATGAAATTAAACAACAATTGGAATCTACAATAGGATCAAATGAACTGCAACAGAAATTAACAAGAGGTACATCAAGAATGTCAGAAAGTCAAAGTGAATCTGGTTCTATAGTTGATAGAAAATCTTTAAATGGTTCATTAAAAAGGTAAAACTACTGCAATATTATTTATTTTATTGCATAATAATGTTTCTATACTATATATCTTTCTAAATTTTTTAGGCAGTATTCGACAAGTAGTCAACAATCTGGAACTTATGAAAATATTAATAACATAAAAGAAACAAAGTTATTATCTCTGAAATTGGGAGAGCAATTAATAGAAGTAGAAAAAACTGAAACAGGAAGTGTAAGTTGTCATTTCCTTATTTAATAAAATAATTATTAAATCAATTTTTAATTTTATATATTATTTTTGCTATTAAGGTTAAATGGCGAGTCTATTCTCATTACTTTAAATCTATTGGTTGGTTTTTATCAATATCGACTATTATCATGAACGCTATTTTTCAAGGATTTAGTATTGGTTCAAATAGTTGGTTAAGTCTATGGTCAACTAGTAATTTAACAGATTATAACAACACAGTTAATCATACTAAACAAGATATGTATCTTGGAATCTATGGTGGACTTGGAATAGGGCAAGGTATGACTTTAAAATTTATAATTATTTATTTTTTATTTATTAGTGTCTCTTAGAAATAGAATTTAATAAAGAATATTATATAAGGTAAGCATATTTTTCTGAAACGTGTTATAATTTATCTTATGTTATATTTATCACAACTTAAACGTTGTTTGAAAAGCATGTTCCTTCACAGATTACATAGTTTTGGGGCAATTAAACTTTTTTAATTAATTTTAAACTATGAATAAAAAATGTTTGTACAAGTTTGTAACTAACTGTTTGTGTATTAACACAATAAAAATTATTGTTTTCATAAAAATTTCATTTGAAATTTCAATGATGCATTAATTAAAACTAAAATACTAATAAAATTTTACTATGTTTTAAAATATTAGTGCGAGTGCGGTTTGCTGTGTTAGTAGAATATTTCTAAATAAAATAAAGCTTTGTAGAGATACATGTTTAAATACAATTATTTCAATTACTTTTACTGTTCAAAATTCATTTTTATTTCGCATGTACTTATTTATTTTGTTCACTTATTAATTCAAATATATGTATTAACTCATGCAATATTTGTGTATAATATTTAAGCATGAAGTAAAAAAAATAAGAAAGCTTTACATCATCTGTCCATTGTCAAAACAAGTTTTATATCTTTTATACTTTTAAATGTTCATACTTATGTAATCAAATTATTAGTGAAAACTTGTTATTAACTATTTATTAATTATTTAGTAGCAAAGCTGAATCACTAACAATATTAATATACTATCATTCTTCTATAATAATAAAAAAATAGTCTAAAAATATAAAAATATAATTTCTATATTACTTTCCGTAATATTTATTATTTATATTTAAAAAAAATAAGGACTATCTATATTATTTTTCTTTATAAATAATTAGCAAATTTTATTTAACACAGTTTTTTTGGAAGGGCTGTAATTTAATAGGTGCTACAACATCATTAAATATTATGTGTATTACATTAATATAATTAGTAAAAATGCAATCAGTTGGTAAAAGAAGAAAGTTTGTGCAAAAATTCAAAAGTATTTAAATATAATACAAATTTTTTTGAAAAGATAATAATATTAAGAACATACAAGTTCATTAATTAATTTCTTTTGCCTAAATAATTGTGTTGAGATAATTAAATTCAAATAAATTTAATTGAGGATTTATTTATATTTTATTAATAACATGTACTATAATAATCACTATTCTCTGATTATAAATGCACCTCAATACATGTGACTGCAGAAAGGAACATACAAGTTTTGTTAAGGCAGCTGGTGAGCAATAATGAAAGTCAATTTTATTGCTAAGGAAATTTGTTTTATATTTTAATTTATAATATATATAAAATACAAATGTAAAAACTGATGAAGTCCCTGATATATGATTGTCAGGTTTAATGATATACCAAAGTTATCACCAATCGTTGTAGGCGTGACAGTGCTTGGAGGGGCGTTATTCATGACAAAAGGAACAATACGCGCTTCCGTGCATCTCTTCGAGAGTACATTGAAACGTATTCTCCGGAACCCAATGTCATTCTTTGACAAAACTCCAACCGGTCGAATTCTTAGTCGACTTGCTAAAGACACTGATGTCATTGATAATACGCTGCCATCCATACTGCGTTCTTGGATTTCTTGCCTCTTTGGGGTATGATATTTTCACGTTGTAAATACTGTGCTTAACAAATTCTAATTTTCATCAAAAATTGTAAATCAAAATTTATATCCACTTACGCAGTGGCTATATTAACAGCTCTAATTACTTACATATAATTCTGCTCATATTATTTTTTGTAATTTTGTTGTCAAAATACATACATTTTTAAAATTTTTAGAAAAAAAATGTTAAAGAGAGATTATAAATATTTGCATGCTTAAATAAATTAAAAGGTTTCATGCACCATTTAATTAGAAAATAAAATATTTCTATTTATTAATCTTATTATACTTATTATTACCATATTATTTTACTTTTATAATATATATATTTTTCTTTTAATGTAAAACTTAGTAATTTATGTTTTCTTTAAAATAATAAAATAGGTTGTATTGTGACTGTATTTTATTAATAATTTATGTGTTTTGTTGGAGTATTAATATATATGTATTTTATTTAATCGATGTCAAATATATAAATTCATTAATGTATAGTTTTTATTGTAATTAGTGGTATAAATTTTAATTTTAACAATTTTTTGATACAGTCACCAACAATCTATAATATAAAAAGCTACAACTCAAAAGTAACATCATAATCAGTAAGGTAATGGACACAATTATACAATCAGCATTTTGTGTAAAAAAGTAATATTGCTTATGCTTGAAAATTGTATGTATATGTTTTACCGAATGTGTAAACCTTTGGATACTTGATGTGCTTACGTATTGTTCCATTATTCATACCTAGCATGCCCCTCCACAGCAAACTTCACCCCCTCGCATAACATGAGACAGAACAATATTTTTAATTTTTTTGTATTATAAACTTATAGTTGTTAAAAAGTATAGATGAAACGAACTTCTATTTGTTTATGCATACTAAAAGTGAATAATGCTTCCAGACCTTCACATTATATGATAATAAATTTTATTATGAACTATTTGTCTTTGAATAAAGTTTCACAGTAGTAATGAAAAATTCACATAAAAATGTTAAGTGAAAAAAGATTTTACAGAATGCCTTAGATTCTTTAAATTTTGGCCATGTTTGTACCATTTAGAATTTTGTTAAAGTGGTTACAATGAAAGCAAATCATGTCTGATGTTGTAGCGATGGCGAGTTTTTTCTGCGATTTGGCACCGCAGCTGGGCTGTTGGCTGGCTGCTCGCCAGATGCACATAATGATGCTGCGTGCTGTGATGCGTGCTCCATTGACCTTCTTTGATACGACTCCTACTGGTCGTATTATCTCCAGGTTTGCTAAAGATGTCGACGTACTGGACACATCTCTCCCTCAACAAATTTCTGATAGCATCTATTGTTTGTTTGAGGTAATTTTTGGAAATGCCTGAACCAAATTATGATGATTGACTGTTATTATTTCCTTTCTATAATTCCTTAAATCATAATTCATTCAATAATTATATATACCTCTATCTTACTGAAGGGTTGGTATTTCCTATATAAGTACATCATGGGTATCTATTCATTCTGTAACATCTTATATCAAACAATGCATTACTGTTATGTTCGTTCAATCGTAATTCTTCATTAAACTCTAAATAGTTGTAAAAGGTGTATAACTTTAAATGTTATGATGTAAAAATATTGTGCAAACTGAGATTAAGTATAATTGTGTCCGTTTCAATAAATTACAATTATAATTTATTTTATAAAATGAGTAAATATAAAAAAGTATGCCTGCAATGAGTGGTAGGAAATGCTGGTGCAAGTGTCCATTAATTAAAACGAATTCTGTGTTCAATTGTATATCGATGTCTGGAAATATAGATATGGGTGCTTCATCTGGAAACTTGCATGGTCACTAACTCATAAATACTTTGTTTCAAAACTAGTTTTTGACCATTTTATAATTGTATACATATATTTATATGTATTATTATGTACATATGATTGTTTATTTCCTATCCCTTATTTTTTTGTTTTTAATTTTTTAAGCAGAAACTGACAAATTTGTTGAAAAATATTATACTTTTTACTAAATATTATGTTCATATTACAGGTCATAGCCACTGTAGTGGTTATAAGTTATAGTACACCAATATTTATATCGGTCATACTACCAATAAGTGCAGTTTATTACTTTGTTCAACGTTTGTATGTTGCATCTTCAAGACAACTAAAACGATTAGAATCTATTTCAAGATCTCCTATATACTCACATTTCAGTGAAACAGTTTCTGGTATGTAAAGTAACTATTTTATTATTGATATACAACTTGCATATTGATTAAGTAACAAAAATAGTTGGCATAATTATACGTAGTTAATATCAATATTTTATTTATTAGGAGCACAAATGATTAGAGCATTTGGAGTGCAAGATCGATTTATTCATGAATCTGAAAGTAAAGTAGATTTCAATCAAGTATGTTATTATCCTAGTATAATTGCAAACAGGTATGAATTTTTTCTAAAAATTCCACTATCAAATTAATATTATAGTTTAAATAACAATATTAAACATAATTGATTATTTTATTACAGATGGTTGGCTATACGTTTAGAAATGGTTGGAAATTTAATTATTTTCTTTGCAGCATTGTTTGCTGTATTAAATAAAAACAGTATAGGTTCTGGTGTAGTTGGTTTATCTATCAGTTATGCTTTACAAGTAAGATACAAATATAAATATGATATAAAAATATAGATACATATACATTGTAATAAATAAACATTAATTATTATAATTTCATAATGATTTTTTACATTATTTTGTATCATTTTAGGTTACTCAAACATTAAATTGGTTAGTACGAATGAATTCTGATGTTGAAACTAATATTGTAGCTGTAGAAAGAATAAAGGAATATGGAGAAACCCCTCAAGAAGCATCATGGAAAAACCCAGATTATACACCACCTAAAGAATGGCCTGTGCAAGGACGAGTAGAATTTAAAGATTACAAAGTTCGTTATAGAGAAGGTTTAGAACTTGTACTTCGTGGGTTATCATTTTCTGTTAAGGGAGGAGAAAAAGTTGGTATCGTTGGTAGAACTGGTGCCGGAAAATCATCTTTAACATTAGCTCTGTTCAGAATAATAGAAGCAGCTGATGGACAGATTTTTATTGATGACATTGATATTGCCAAATTAGGACTCCATGATTTAAGATCTAGACTGACTATCATTCCTCAGGATCCTGTATTATTTTCAGGAAGTTTGAGAATAAACTTAGATCCTTTCAATTGTTATACTGATGATGAAGTTTGGAGAGCTTTGGAACATGCACATCTTAAGTCTTTTATAAGAAGTAAATACTATTTTATCGAATTTCAGTAGAAATACGGAGAAAATATACTTTTTTTTTTTTTTTTATTACGTTTTAGGCTTACCAAACGGTCTTTTATATGAAGTATCGGAAGGTGGAGAAAATCTAAGTATAGGTCAACGGCAATTAATATGTTTAGCAAGAGCATTGCTCCGAAAAACGAAAGTGCTAGTTCTTGATGAAGCAACAGCTTCAGTTGATTTAGACACGGACGATTTAATTCAAACAACAATTAGACAAGAATTTAAAGATTGCACAATTCTTACAATAGCTCATAGACTGAACACAATTCTTGATTCAGACAGGTAATTTTTATAAAATTGTTATATATTTTTTAAAGTATTAATTAATATTGAATAAAACATATTTGGCAGGGTCATTGTTTTGGATAACGGACGCATTGTGGAATATGATTCTCCAGAGTCATTACTACGTAATTCGTCTAGTTTGTTTAATAGTATAGCTAAAGATGCAGGCCTTGCTACTTAGGTAAAGTGCATATCGCAAATACTGTACAAGCAATGAAATAATGATAATTTTTAATCTATAATAGAATATATAATAACAACACAAAAGATATAGCAATTTATTATAGAAAAACACAAAATATAGACTTAAAAGAATCTAAAATTTTGTAGAGTAACATTTTTCAATCAAATCTTATATCATTTTTAAATAATATCAAGCACAGCTCATTTGTAAAGTAGTACGGATATCCGTTACTTAAAGTACTGCCATTTTAGCAACATATCTTGTGCCGAGTAGCATAAATTTTTAAATGTATATATATTATTTTAGTAATTTTAAAAACATACCGCATCTCAGGCTTACACAACATACAACATTTATGTGACGTACAAAATAAAACAGTATTGTTTAATTATTTTTATTTTTCTTATACACTATTATATTACTTCTCTATTTTCGTTTTACATTACTAGAATGACCATAAACAGTCATGTAATATCATATACTTTTGCTGTTAATTCATCTTTGTTAAAATTGTTATTTCACTCTGTACTGTTTGACAAATATGATATATCTTCAAGCTGTGTAAATAGTATCCTCTAATATTTATGAACTTAAAAGAAAATAAAAAAAATTACAATTTTATATAATACGAATGTCTTGTTTTTTTATCATTTACTATTTTAATTCTCTAAATATAAATTAATTACGATATTATATATTACATAAACAAGATAATAGATTTCACCAGTGTCATACAATCTGTAAAATAATATAGTAAAATATAAATAAATTTTGTTTCACTTATAATTGTTTTCGTTTCCATGAACACCATTTAGAACATTGTATACAATCAAATTTATACTTTTCATCTTATAATAATTTATATTTCATTATTTTTAATTAATTTTAATAATTATTTTGAATAAATACTTACATAAACACAATTGTTGTTATAATATTAAATAGAAAATTTATGTTAAGATAGTTTTTTTTTACCTCAAAATAATTGTATTTTATGAATACATTATAAAGCTACTGTACATAACAATTTGTACCTTAAATTATTTATCAAACTGTGTTATTACTTTTTTATAACATATGTGCAAAAAATAGTTATTAAAATCACAATTATTATTATTTTATCTATGCATTACATAAAGATTATTTTTTGAAACTAAACGAAGATAAAGTACATTACTGCATTACGTCATTTCAAAGTCAGCATGTAATAAAAAAAATAAAATAATAACTTATGGTTTGTATTTCCATTTTATCTACTTGATTCAAAAATATAATATTATATTATTCTTGGTAATCATAATTAACTTAAACAATCATTGAAGATAGTAATTTATTAAAAACAATATAATTATAATTTTATCTAAGAGCAAGCACAACTTAATTTTTAACATATTTATCACGCAAATGTATTTAGAATTCATTATTTTTTGCAAAAATGGTTTGCAATATATATATATATATATATACACAGGATATTCCTAAATAAATAGGAAATACTTCATATGCTGATCCAGCAACTAAAAGCAATAAAAGAAGTTTATATAAATATATATCCTATTTTATCTTGACCATAAAAATTGCGAGTTTTATATTGTAAATATTGATACTCCAACAAGTAAAGCTGGTATTACTTATTCTGTTTCTGGAGTTGAACCAGTTCAGTACAGAATTAAGAGTAATGATATCAATGACATGTTTTTATGCATGTGGTGAAATACATGATAATCATTTTATTACCTGAAGGTGTTAAATCAATATGTAAAATATTTTCTACTTATTCAGAGAGATCCTGTATAGATAACAATAAACAAAATATTTATAAATAATTATTCAAAGTTCATTATATATGAATATGATATACAAAATATAATACTATTTTTTACTTAAATTACTCATTAAAATATTTGTGTATGTACGTAGTCCAACTGTACTCCAACTGTAGTCCAAATTGTTTCATATACATGCATATACACCAGTTATAGTTTGAAATATCTTTTACACATTGAAAGAAACTTTATATGTATTTAATATGGTATAAAGTAATGATTATTACAAAGCATTGAAACATAAACAAAGCATAAGTACGAATTTAAATCAAAGCACGATAACAATTGTTTTCTAAAAAGGGTATATGTTTATATCATTTTTTACAATCATAGATTTTTTTTGATATTTTGCCAAGTGCAATGGACATAGATATTGTTATTCAAGTCCATTAATATCTTCGTAAGACTTTTCAATTAGCTAGATTTTAAAACCAAAAGAATATATACATACACACATAGTTACATCAAACTCATAAAGGTACATATTAATGCGTATAGATATATCCTTTGGTACTAATAAATTTATTAATTTAAGATAAAGTTTGAATAATATATTCAATGCTAACATTATGTACCCAACATTACTCATTTTTTTTATTTACTTCACTTTTTGGACGATTTTTAATAGATTCTTGTTTTTTGTCTTTAATTGTTTTAGCTTCCATTTCACCAGAAAAACCATATTCATTTACTCTAGTATGATCAGTTTTGTATATCCATCTTTGGTATAAAAATATGAAGAAAACGATATCATCGCGAAAACAACCAATTCTATATAATGTTGGCATTTTTATAACAAATGCAAAGATATCATCAATAAACGTATTTAAAAATTTGTAAGACATCATGCGCCATGGAAGATGTGCTACACTTTTTAACTTATAATTAATAAATAATTGTGGTGTCATCATAATAAATCCAAATGTTAATAAAAACCCATAAAGCATACTAAGAACCCAAGAATACCATCCTTTATGTTCCAAATACATTAATGAATAAATTGCATATCCTCCCAAAAGAGGATGAAGTGTCCATGACAAATATTTAAAAGCAAGCCTATCATATTCTTTCGTAGAAGATTTTACATATGATCCTTTATCATGGAAACTTATTTTTGGAAAGATACCAAGTATTTTTGAATTTCTATCAACATTAATATTTATGACCTTATTGATTTTCCACACTTCTATGCACAGACCTATTACACAACTAATACGAATAATGGTATTTGTATCGTTGTCAACAACATATAATAAAATGATCAGTGATTGAAAAACATTGAAAAATACAGTATATAAAATTATTTATAATTTATTATAATTAAAAAATTTATTTTTTTTCTCACCATTTTTAAATGCTAAAAATTCAAATACACTGTGTAATACTGAAATAATTATTGTTAGGACCAACAAATAAGGATTTGTTTCTAATAATGTTTCTTTCAACATATCTTCATCATTGTCATCTTCATCTGTTGAATCTCCTATATAAAAATATTATTAAAATCATTTATACTAGTAAATCATTTTAATGATGAAGTAACATACCCATAAGCGAAGATGACCATATATTTCTCATTGTTTGGCTTACATAAATTTGCCACTTAAATAATGAAAGTGGTTGATAAGTTAATTTCAATTCAAGTTCTTTTACAGTATCATTTAGAGGCTGGTAATCTTTTTGCATATTCCAAAAATCATTCATGTATATTACGGGTTTATAGTATTTTTCACCAGGTAGAAAGTGAATATCTATTAAAAAACAATATTTATATACAGTTTTGGCAAATGGTAATTTTAAGTATTCAAGGAGAAACTCACATTTATCAAAAGGTGGTGAAATTAAACCATATAACCAATTACTGTGATCTATTACTAAATTAATAGTTAAATTTGGATGCCAATGTGATAAATATTCTTGATTCATTAGTTCCGCTTTCTATAATGAACATTTAACATTTTTAATTATATATTCCAGAAATATACCTATTCAATGAATTATAATATATATGAACCTCAATTTCTACTTTACTTGCGGTAGTTTCACCAGTTAACAAATTGTGCTTTTTCTGATACCTAATCTTTTTAAATTTATTTAACATTTTTCTAGAGTATGACATATAATCTCCTGCATATATATTTTTTCCCAGTTTAGGATTTGGAGATTTTCCAGTTTTTGTAACATACGCATGAAGATATATAGAGCCATTATTTTTTAATTGATCAGATGGATTAAATTTATAGCTTTTAACTTTTGATCCATCTTTAAGTGGTCCACTGTTCCAATCTCCATATATTAATCCTCGTTCTAACCATATTAATGTTCTTGGATCATCAAACTGTTTAAAATTTTCTGATTCTGATAAATAAACATGTAAATCAAATAATGTTCCATTTTCAAATATGTTTTCAGTTTGTAAGTGTGTTGGGTTGATATTGCCAGTCAATTGAGTATTATCAATTTGAACTCGTTTGAGCAAATGACTGATAAAATAAATAATGAGAGCACGTATAATTAACGATTTTGTAATAGCAAAAAACGATTCTAGCCATGTTGGTTGATGCTTCTTTGTTCTTTGTTCGTCAATATCTGCATTTACCTATGTATAAATAAAAATACAATTTTCAATAAACAGATTTGATAAAAATTAAATTTTGATTATAATTTGCAATATTATCCTCGAACAAAACAGGTTGCAGCGGTTATTTACATCACGATTATTATGTTATTAAACTGTCATATACATGTTAATAATAAATTTACAAACTTGGTGAGTTATGTGTTATAATAAAGCAAAATTTTCAAAAAGTTTTCATCTGAAACTAATACATGAAATATATGGCAATAAAACTGAACCTATTAGTTTTGATGAAGTACAAAGTACAATTCCAAAGATAAAATGCATTATGAAATAAGAAAATACAAAATAATATAATTAACACACATTTCTTTCTTCGTTGTTCTCTGCAGAAATTAATTCTCCATTTTGTCGATTATTATCCATGCTTTCTTTAATGTCTATTTTTTTACGATCGTGATTATCATTTTCAGCACCCACCATTTTTGTGTTCAGATTGTTTCTTATGTATTCCCTTTAGATTTTCAGAGGGAGTTACATGTACCGGATGTACGATATATTTCGTAAACCACATGCTTTATGACACTGAACTTGAATTTTTTATATTTAATTAAATAAATTAAAATATATATAATGAAATATTTATTGATCAATTATATTAGAATTAAATTTGTTTATAATATATATTTAAACTTGATGATATAAATAATTTATAATTACTATAACTTAAAATTATAAAAAATTAGCAACGAAATAAAAAATAATTTTGTTAATTTTTAATGTCCCCAAATCAATTTTTTATAATAAATATTATCCAATTGTATAGCTATCATTGAATGACTAGTAACATTTAGCTAATACAAACGACAGTTAATTAAGATTAAATCTAAAAAGTTATACATTCTGGCGGGTAATGTGACAACTTGAAACAGGTTAGATACAATCTGTTATTATCAATTTATTATTATAATAAAATTGTTTATATTATTGTATTACATCTCTAATTTAAAACTATGTGGTGCACAACGCCTGAAATTTCATGGCATAATCGTGATCCGGTATTAAGTATCGATATACAGACTGGAGTTTATAAAACATCGAAAGATGAAATTTTCTGGCGACTTGCGACCGGTGGTGCTGATTCGCACGTTCTGGTAATGTTGTGAGAACGATTTGTACATTACATATAATATGGAAATATAATTTTGAATTACTATTTTCAATTAGATATGGCATCTAACAACAAATGAAAATGGAGGTGCTATTGTAAAGTGCGTTGCCGATCTAGAACGGCATCAAAAAGCAGTAAATGTAGTGCGATTTTCACCCTCAAAAGATATTTTAGCTTCAGGAGATGATGGTTAGTCATATTATGAAAGATTGATTAAAAGAAAATTGATTAAAATTAAAATATATTTTAGAATCAACCATTGTTTTGTGGAGGCAAAAAGAAGATTGTGAATTTTTCATAATTTCTGATGATAATAAAGATAAAGAGCAATGGACTTCTTGGAAAGTATTAAGAGGACACCTTGAGGATGTTTATGATATCAGTTGGTCTCCAAATTCTAATATGTTAGCTTCTGGATCTGTAGATAATACAGCTATTTTGTGGGATGTTCATAAAGGTCGTTCTACAGCTATATTATCTGATCATAAAGGATTTGTACAAGGAGTTTCTTGGGATCCTTGCAATCAATATATATGTACTATAAGTACAGATAGGTAAAAATATTAAATTTTGGCATTACTTTTAGTACTTGTAATATATTCACTAAATAATATATTTTTAGGATATGTCGTTTAATTGATATAAATACTAAAAAGACAGTACAACGGGTTTATAAAGCCAAGATTCCAACTACAGTAGCTCATCCAATAAAAGATAAAATAGTACGGTTATTTTATGATGATACTTTTAAATCATATTTCAGACGATTAACATTTTCTATAGATGGATTATTACTTATTGTACCTTCTGGTATAATTGAGCCTTTAGAAACTACAGAAAGAGTATCTAATACAACTTTAATTTTTTCAAGACATAATTTGAAAGAGTAAGTTTATTTATACTAATGTATTATATTACATAATACATATAACAGATAAATGTATTTTTAGACCCCTTATGCTTCTACCTTCTTTGGATGAATGCACTATTGCAGTACGATGTTGTCCAATCTATTTCGAATTACAAAAGACTGGTCCAACACCTGTGATAACACTGCCTTATAGAATGGTGTTTGCTGTTGCAACACAGCACTCAGTAATGGTTTATGATACCCAACAAATTTCACCAATAGTTGTAATATCAAATATTCACTATACAAGATTAACTGATGTTGCATGGTAAATAATGATTACTTATATTACTTACTTATATTACTTACCATTTTTATTATATAAAATAGGAAAAAAATAATCTATTTATAACTTTTAGGTCAAGTGATGGTAGAATTTTAATTGCTTCTTCGACAGATGGTTATTGTTCTATAATAAATTTTCAAAAAGGTGAATTAGGTGAAGAATATAAAAAACAAAGTGACATCCCAACAAAACATACCAGTGATAATGATCTTAAAGAAGCTACATCAAATTTTGCTATTAGAAGTGAGAAACCTTTACCAACTACTGATATAGATAATAGTGCCATTGATATAGATATTGCAAAAAATGACTCAAAAGAAAATTTGTACAAGACTTCAGAAAATTCTTTAAATCAGAGTAATAGATTATTGGACCATACTAATCAGAAAATAGATTTAAATAATAAAATGGACATAGAAGAGACTGAAGATATTAAATTAGTTTATAATGAAGAAAGTACTAACGGAATTAGTAAAACAATTACAAAACATATACCTAAAAAATTAGAAATTCCCATAATAATCCCTAATAAAACACCTCGAAGAGTACAATTAATTACACTTTCTAGTCCAAAGGGACTCAAAAAGGAATAATCTTAAGTCTAAAATGTGACTAATAATTACAAAATATTAAAAAATTTATGTACCTTTGTAATATTCCTTTTTATATTTTTTATTATTATAATAAATATCTAAATTATAGATGTAATTTGTCTGTTGTTCATTTAATTTATTTTACAGAAACATTTAATTTATTATGACATTCATTGTGTAATGCCATATAATGAATAAATTAATCGTTGTAATCAATATAATGTTTTTATTTGTGTTTTAATATTTGTATTGAAAGATGTAAGTTTTGTATTGAAAAATATAAATTTTGACTTAATAAGTTACACAATCTATTAATTATTGCAGTTGATAAAGTACATTTACAATATCATGTTTAGTCTCATGATATGTTTCAACTATTGCGAGTACTATAGCATCAACATTGTCACCTGTTAAACTTAGAATGGATATTATATACCTACGAATAATAATATGGCGTATCACAGTGATCAAACTATTCGTTGAGTCAGACAGTAGTCGAATCGTAGTTCGTCCTGACACATTTTTTTATCTTTAAAAATTTACATCATTAACAATGGTAAGTATTTTATTTATTATTTATCATTGTTAATATTTTCGTATTGTCAATGATATGATTACAAACTATAATTACATACGATAATTATAATCAATTATAATTTAAATTATTTTATATATAAATAATGAAAATAATGAATTTTATTTGAAAAAATATACCGAACATTATAAAATCGCTATAGGTAATTATTAAAAAATTGTATAATGTAAATATCTAAATTAAATTACATCATTAATAGAAAAAATTGGTAGCAATTGTTGTAGTACAATAGTTTGGAAATTGTATTAACATTGTGTATAGCCAAGATATCATGTAATTATAATATACCAAGCTTTCTTTGACTTTTAATCGACCGATTAGAGGACTGTCAATAGTAAATCGTATGTAAGAGAGTTTTCAAAGTTAAAACCTTACACAATAAATACATATTTCATGGAATCAAAAGATCGATCTTTAATTATCATAGCATGCAATCTTATAGAAAAATTCTAATTTACACACTCTAAATTTTAATATTTGAATCGAAAAATTTATTATGCAGTCCTATTGCTTAAATAATTTTCATTTTTATTTTGAAAAAATACATTAAAAATACTGGCAATTATACAAAGTAAATTGCTTTTCACTGCAATTAAGTGCAAATATTTCGATATTAACGTTTACAATAAAAAATCATTTTATATAAAATCATTAAATTTATTATCATAAATTCTAGAAAGTATATTGTAAAATATTTATATTTATTAAAAAGAAAAGGGAAAAGAATCTAATATCTCAGTCAATAAGATTATTTCAGCATTAATTTACTTGAATTATTAAATATTAATTATTAACATAAAACACATTTTTTGTATACTCGAGAAACTAATCTTCTCTGGATTTAATTGTATTAAATTTAACAGATGCATATATGTATATTTGAAATCATAATATACATATATACAAATGATCGATCAAATTTGTGGGTGTTTCTTACGCTGCGATGATTACCTATTTGGAAAATTACAAAATTGTACTACATATGAAATAATGTTCGATCAAGCTGCTATGGTTACAGTGTGTCAACCGGTAAAAATCGATTTTTAACGTGATACACCTAGAGAATATGAAATACCGGAAAAGACTATGCTCCGTATTACATAGCGACAACGAATCTATCTCTATAACTATAACGATGAAACGTTCTTTTTTACTCTCCAATTGAATTATTAAGCAAAAACATGGTAGGTCAAGGTAGGAAAACTTTGCAACTTACTGACAGTTATAAGATCACTTTATGTCGATGGGATTTCGACATGTCAGTTGGTAATCACATTCTGTTCAGTGCTTTAACTAATTTAGTTTAAGTAATTCGTCTGTTTTATTCTTCCGGCGTCATTTAAACGATTGGAAAAACTTGATTAAATAATATCTAGTGTTCTTTCAATAATGAAAAGTATACTTCTATGTCTTTCTAAGAAATAAAAATAACTTGTACAGCTTATACAATTCGAAATATTTTACGAAGAGGAAATATCTTACATTCACATAAATATTAATTAAATATAGTAGACGAGTATAAAAAGGATATACATATTACAAATGAGTCTAAGATTCATTCAGATATTATTTTAAACAATTTTTTCATTCCTATTTTGCATTTTTTATTAAACGCAACGATTCAAAATAACAGACAGCAAAAGCGTTCTATTAAAACATTATGGCAAAAAAGGTGTGACATTTCAAGTTCCAATAATGTTAACATGGATAGTGCATTTAGGCGGTTTTTCAATAATTTTCTTCGATTATTGATTCTAAATTAAATGTGTTAAAATTTCCTCAGCTTCTTACGACTTTAATGTTGTTTAATTTCTGTCACAACTAAGTTAAGAAGTTAAATATAATTATTATCTACCTGACATCCTCATCTACAATTTATTACAGCGGGAATGCATATCCATTCATATTGGACAGGCTGGCGTTCAAATGGGTAACGCTTGCTGGGAATTGTATTGCTTGGAACATGGAATTCAACCTGATGGACAAATGCCCAGTGATAGTACTGTGGGTTATGGAGATGATTCTTTTAATACGTTTTTTTCTGAAACAGATTCAGGAAAACACGTTCCGAGAGCCGTCTTTGTGGATCTCGAACCAACAGTAGTAGGCGAGTTTATTAATGAAAAAGTTTCGATTGTCAAATTTTGTTTGACTAGCATGCGATTTCTTTACCTAAAAATCTTCGTAATACTTTAGATGAAGTTCGTACAGGCACATATAGGCAATTATTTCATCCGGAACAGTTAATTACGGGGAAAGAAGATGCGGCAAATAATTATGCGCGAGGTCACTATACGATAGGTATATACAAAGTAATTAAATAGAAAATCAAAGTTTTCTTCTTTTTCTGTTAACTGATAGATTTTATTTTTTAGGAAAAGAGATTGTGGATCTCACTTTAGATCGAATTCGTAGACTCATCGAACGATGCAAAGGTTTGCAAGGTTTCTTAATTTTCCATTCGTTCGGCGGTGGCACAGGTTCAGGCTTTTCCAGCTTACTCATGGAAAGATTATCAGTCGATTATCCTAAAAGAAGTAAATTAACTTTTAGCATTTACCCTGCGCCTCAGGTAAAAAACATATTAAATATAAAAAAATGTGATCATTTGTTGGTAATGAATCGTGATAACTATACGTTGTACGTATATGTTACGTAATGCATCAGGTATCAACTGCCGTTGTAGAGCCATATAATGCAATTCTTTATACGCATCCAACGTTAGAGCACTGCGAAGTAGCTTTCATAGTTGATAATCAAGTATGTATTACCATTCAATATTTGCAATTCTTACGATCAGTCATTGTGTAAACTTAAAATATAATTCCATCTTTTGCAATACCATATTTGTGATCGATAACAATTTACAGGCTATTTATGAATTATGTAGAAGAAACTTAAGCATTGATAGACCAACATATACAAATTTGAACCGTTTAATTGGTCAAGTTGTTTCATCGATAACCGCAAGTTTACGATTTGATGGTGCTCTTAACGTTGATCTTACCGAATTTCAAACGAATTTAGTACCATATCCACGTATTCATTTTCCTCTCGTAAGTCAGTAATAAATTTTTGTAATTTTATTACAAAATATTATTATGCACAAGCATATAATATATTCCGAATATTTTAATACTACATTAAATAGTTTACATTTTGTAGGCGACTTATGCTCCTGTTTTATCGGCTGCGAAAGCGGGCCATGAGAGAATTACAGTAGCGGAAATAACAAATTCGTGTTTCGAACCAAATCATCAAATGGTGAATTGTGATCCACGTAGAGGTAAATACATGGCAGTATGTATGCTTTATAGAGGAGATGTTGTTCCTAAAGATGTAAATGCAGCGATTGCAACAATTAAGAGACAGAAACATGTTCAATTTGTTGAGTGGTGCCCAACGGGTTTTAAGGTTTGATATTAATTCTATAGATAGTATTTTTTGGAAATAAACAAAGGGAAATAGGATAAAGATTTTGTTAAATTTTATCAAATAAATAATTTATGATTGTTTATGTTTGTATAGGTAGGAATAAACTATCAACCACCTACTGTAGTGCCAGGAGGCGATCTTGCAAAAGTAGAAAGAGCTGTGTCTTGCCTTTGTAATACTACTGCAATAGTTGAGGCATGGGCTAGAATTGATCATAAATTCGATTTGATGTATGCTAAACGAGCGTTTGTTCACTGGTAAGTTACTATCTTTGTCACGTACGTATATGTATATCATATGTATATGTAAATTTTTTAAACCATAGGTTTGTCGGAGAAGGTATGGAGGAAGGTGAATTTGCAGAAGCGAGAGAAGATTTAGCAGCTTTAGAATTGGACTATCGTGAAGTCCAAGAAGACGCTGCTAATACTGAAGAGGAAGAAGAATATTGATTAAAAAAATCTATCCAAGATATATTATTTACATCAACTTTTTAATTAAAATATAATAAATAATATTATTAACACCTAAGAATTTATGCATTTGCATCATAATTATTTCGTAACAAGCACAATTGGACGGTGTTTATTAACAGGTTGCGAGCGAATATTAAATGCGATTACCTTATTTGTGTATATTTTAACTTTGTATAATAAAGATTCTTTAGACCATTTATAAAATAAATAAATATCTAACAAATAAAAATTTATATTACGTTTTCATTTGTTTTGTATTTTGAACAAATGAATTTTAGAGCCACTACTACATTAGTTAGTTCGAACTAGTAAAAATTGAAACCGATTTTCATGTTGAATATCAATGTTAAAAAAATTAGATGTTTTAATTCAGAAATAGTTTCTTTACACTATTATTAATGTTAAGAGAATTTTAAGTTTAGTTTAATTAAATTAACAAAAATTTTATTAACTACTTAAGGCAGTAACCTAAAAGATAACACTTTCTCTTCGGACAAATACCAACATACATTTAATTATATTCCTAGAACAAAATGTAGTAAATTTATTTTTGATATGATCTAATTTTTTTAATGGTCTTGTACGATATTTTAATAATCATAAATCTTATTTTTTTATCGTTATTAGTGTAACAGTATATCTATATGAAAAGAATTTATATGCAATTGTATTAAAACATATCATTATGTAAAAACAAAGTATTATCAATTGATTTGCTCCACTATTACGTATAAAACTGTTTTTCCATTCTAAACGTCAGATTGCCATGAACATTTGAAAACATTAGAATTACAATAACAGAATACTATTCCTTAATTAAATAATGTAATACAACTTTGTTACATTTTATGAAACTTCTTGTAATACGCTTAAGCATCATAGTAAAAATAAGAATTTGCTATAGTTTATGATACTTAAATTATTTAAATTAAAAGTGTTACAATGTTAAACCAACAATGTGCAATTTTAACTGTCATTGACTCATACATCGAGCCACTTTTAAACCGTGTATTAACGACGGACAAACTTGGTTAGTTCTACTTCATAAAATATGTTGTAATAAATTATAATTGTGTTATTATATTCCTCTATTTTGTTAAAGGGATTTGTTGTGAAGCAATTAAGGTAGATTCCATGTCATCCAGTTGTGGAAAATTTCAAGGAGATCGTTTTAAATTATCCATTCCTTATGCTAAACAAAATTTAACTTGGAATGTATTTTTTGATTCACAGTGCCCAGAAATGGGTCCTGATTTCATATTTAATGATAATACTTTCTTAGCAGATATGGATGTAGACACTTTATCTGTCAAAGTACCTAGTCTTGCTAAATGGAATCCTAATGATGGAAATGCATTATTAAATGTCCTTATGGAACTTTTGTCATGTTATAAACAACATCAGGTTTGTAATTTTATATTCATAAATTTCATTAGTGACCTATATTAAATTTCATACATTTTTCCTTTACTTTAGATACAATTACTTCAGAAGCAATCTCGATTGCAATTGGAATATAATATGCTAATGGAATCAACCGAAATAAAACCAGAAGATGTCGAGATCATATTGTTACCTTGTAGTTCTAAACCAGTAGAAGCTAGATTTCTAATAAGTTTATCAGTGGATCTGTCACAATTACAAATTCGTACTTGCAAGTCAGAGAGTGATGTCGCAATACTTCTTATAATATTTTCCGGAGCAGATTGGAGTCGTATTACTCCACAGCTTGATATTTCAAAATCTTTAGAAAAAATTTTTAGTGGAACAGGTGCATTATATTTACCCTATTTTGTACCTGATACATGTTTGACACATTATGTATCAAATATAAAAAGATACATAGCAGCAAAGGTATTTAATTCATTTTAATTATATTTCGTAATCATGTTGCGATTATTAATAAAATAAGTTTTATTGCAGGTAAACTCAATTGTTCAAAGTTTAGAAAAAAGAAGAGAATATATAACAACATTTTTAGCTTTAAAACGTAAAGCTTGTATAGAATTTGATACTATAAATTGTAATTATGTAACATGTTTATTGACTGATGATGGCTTTTCTACAGTATTGCATATTCAACTGCCATTAGGATTTCCTCAAGAACCACCTATGATTGAATTACATTCAATATATCATATGACATCACAGCATATTTTTTACAGTGAAAAAGTAAAAAGTTATCCCTACAATAATACATGGTCATCAAAAATTATGATTTTAAAATTATTTAAATATATTAATAATATTATTAAAAAATTTAAACTTAATTCTATTAAAAATTGTTCTGAAACTCAAAGTTAGTTTATTAAATAAGATAATTTATTGCAATTGTTTGTAATGTTAATATAAATCTCTTTTTTACATATTTGTAGTTATCCTTTCTAAACAAATCCTATGTAAAAATAATAAGTACGACATAAAAAATATAATGTTATTTATATAAAAAAACAACCAAAAAGTTCCTTTTCACTAATTGTGATATAATGTTTGTGTTTTAAATAATTAATAACAATAAATAATTTTATGACACGTAATTCTATATTTTAATAAGAAAAATCTTGATATATTCGTATATGTATTTTGATAATATTAAAAAAAGAATTTTTTTAAATTTGTGACATATTTAAGTCTCGTGGTTCGATTAGTTCGTTATTAGATGAAGTATAAATTAAAGAAAGATTTTGAAGAGTGTTATAAAATTAATGTTATATATATTATTTTTAAGTGTAATTATTGAATACTATTACTGAACAAAAATAAGCCTTTTAAGGTTAATATCTGTTCATATTAACGAGAGAAATTATCAACAAACCATAAGAGGTTATAATATTTTTCATTTTATATTTGTATGTAATAAAATTAATAAATGATTTGTATTATGGGTTATACAAAACTGCTTTTGTCTAATAATAAATTTATTTTTTCTTTTGGAAGAAAATCATACACTGTTGCAATGAAATACTTAAATCAAACAGAAAGTATCAACATTGACAAAGATTTATTTGAGAAATACAAATTCAGTGTCGATCAGTTAATGGAACTTGCTGGCCAAAGTTGTGCTGTTGCTATTGCTAGTACTTATTCATCACTTAAAAACTCTACATACAAAATTTTGGTTTGTTGCGGTCCAGGAAACAATGGTGGTGATGGACTTGTCTGTGCTAGACATTTAAAACAATTTGGATATTTCCCAGAAATTTATTATCCTAAAAGGACAAATAATACATTATATGAAAATTTATTACATCAATGTATTGAAAATGATATTCCTTTATTGACAAATAATTTACAAAATATTGCTTCAGAGCAATTGCATCAGTTTGGTTTTATAGTAGATGCATTATTTGGATTTAGTTTTAAACCACCTGTAAGGGATACATTTATACCTATAATTCGTCTATTAGAAAATACCAATATTCCAATTTGTAGTATAGATATACCATCAGGTTGGAGTGTTGAAGATGGACCACCTGTAGACGGTGGAATAAAACCAGAAATGCTTATATCATTAACAGCACCAAAATTATGTGCTCAAAAGTTTAAAGGAAAGTATCATTATCTAGGTGGCCGATTTGTACCTAAAAAATTAGAGAAAGCATATAATCTTAATCTACCTGAATATACAGGAACTGACTTAATTGTTCCATTAAATTAATTGTTTGTATAATATTATTTGTTTTCATTATGAGGAAATATAAAAAAATCTGCACTAAAAATATGTATACATATAATAATTAAAAATAAAATATGTTTAAATCATTCAAACAATGAAGTTGTTTCATGTTTATATATGTCCAATTTTCGTTGAAAATACTGTAACTATTGTACCTATGTATAAAATAAACTTAAACAGTAATCATATTTTAATGTGTATTGTGAGATTTATTATATGTTATTGGAATTTCTTTTATTTCATTTCTATTGAATAATTTAAATCTACCGCTATATACATACTATATTATTTTCAGATACCTAGATGGCGGTTAGAGTCTAACAAATTAACTTATGTACACCTATCTTCGATATAGTATAAAATACATGAACGATTAGTAGGCGGTACGATCCAAGTGACGTTTAGTTAATATTGAATTCATTATAAATAGTTATTGTTTTTTTTATAATCAAGACTATATAACGTACAGTATAAATTAATAAGTTTAAGAAATGGTAAGTGTGTATTACATTGTTTATTTATAAATAAATTAATTTATACATCTCATCATATCTTTTCTAAGGCACAAGAGGTAGAAGAAACTATGAAACGTATACAATCACATAAGGGGGTGGTTGGAACAATTGTAGTTAATGCAGAAGGTATATTGCATTTTAATATGAACATTTTATATAATTGTTATGTAAAACTTAAAAAATGTTTATATAGGTATCCCAATTAAATCTACATTGGATAACACTACAACAGTTCAATATGCAGGATTAATAAGTCAACTGTCAGACAAAGCACGATCTGTAGTAAGAGATTTGGATTCAACAAATGATCTCACATTTTTACGTATTCGTAGTAAGAAACATGAAATTATGGTTGCTCCGGATAAAGAATTTATACTTATAGTAGTACAGAATCCAGTTGACTGATAACTAAGAAAAACATTAATATATATTATATCCTTTGCTAAATGTTAATGAATTATTTTATATAGTACATTTTAACTTCATAATCTATATAATATAAAGTCTGGAATGGAATAATGTTTGGGTTTTATTCACAAATTAATAGTAGAATATGTATTCTATATTATCATTACCAAATGGTAACTATAACTGAAATTATAGTTTATTAGATTTAATATGATTAAAGCATTTGTGTTATATAATTAACTTCATATTACTGTTTTAAATAAATTTTGATTAGACCAAGCTTAATAAGTTTTGATATTTATTTAAAAAATAGCTTCATCTATATAATATTTCAGATGATTTTAAATATTTTTAATACTTTTATATATGCGTCTGTGTGTATGTATGTTCACACAATTTTAATTATAATTCTATGTAGAAAGATATATAATACATAAATATTACAGGAAACACTGATTTTATTTATTATAAAAGTATATAAAATACATTATAAATATATACATAGTAGAGAATATAAATTTACAATATTTAAATTTAGTTAATATTTATCAATTTATCATTTAATTTTTATATATGTATTTGTTCTATATATTCATATATATTAAAAAGTGGTTAACAATTATATATATATAATTATTATTATAGTGAACACAAAATTATTTACTGAAATAATTTCTCCTACTTTAAAATTTATACCAAGTACAAAATTTATAATAATATAAAAATATTACAAGTAATTAATAAAAATAAATAAATACTATTACAAGTTACATATTTATACAATTTTTATGTATAGATGTGTTGAAAAATTTATGAAAAAATCAATTACAATTATACATTTGTACAACTTTGATGTTTTAAGGAAGGATGGAAAACACCATAATAAACAATCATGGCTGTTATACCTAATAAAAAAGGTATGATGCAAAGAATAATGAGTACATTAAAGTACCAGGAATTTTTAACGTCGTTTGATGAAATATATATCCAAAATACAGTTGCTGTTATATTTTCAAGGAAACATACTATATAAAAGAAGACATGTTTAAGAAATGTACTACCATCTACTGCATTTAGATATATGAATATGTGTATTACACCAATTACTATAGAAAATAATACAGAATAAATGCGCTCTTTGATGTTTGGGGAACAATGTGGAGCATGATTAGGATCCCTACAAAATTCAAGTATACCATGTGAATCAATAAGAATCCAAGTAGTCATACTTATCCAATGAATGATACAACCAATGGCAGTATAAATTGGCCATATACTTGCCAAAACACTTAAGGACAATATCCTCGATACTAGAAAGTTGTTTATAGAGTTCAAGTTTTAATTTTTTTATATGATAATAATAATATACATACCTGTTGTACAGAAATGCCATAAAAATTGTAGAATGGTTCCTGTAATACCAATGTTTAATTTATCTTGTTGAGCCAACCTAATACTACGATGATAACTAGCCATTGCCCATCCCATACTTCCAAGTGAGCTAAAGATACTAGCTACTTGATGAATAACTACAATATAGATAATAATCAATTTTATTTTGTTAGCTAATATTATAACATTAGGTATTTAAAAATATATCTACATTCAAAATTAATATTACTGTGGTAATGTTTCAACAATATAGTTAATTGTAAAATTTGCTGTGGTGCGGCCTCAAGAAAACATTCAGATACTCTTAATAATGCCACATCTTGATCTTCTTTAAGCATCTTAAGGTAATATCGTCTTTGAGCATTACGTTCACCTAGTTTTTCAAATTTATAGGCTTTAAGAGCATATCTTAAAGTTCGGTAATATCGTAGTACAGGTGCCAACTGAAATACTATAAGTATAATGCAACATAACTTTTTTGTTAACATTGTGTGTATACATTTAAGTTTGGAAGTATTTGATATTGCACTTTTCTAAAAAGAGAATAATACAAATTATTTAATTACATAAATGATTTTATTTAATATAACTTTTACCTTGTCATCTTGCTGTTGCATTCTTCTACTGATTATAACATTTATAAATGAAGGTAAAAAAATAAATATAGTTGTCCATATAAAGTATGTTATTTTCTTAGCTAATAAATATCTTATAGCAAGATTTATATCAATTGCCATATCCACAATATGCATTAGAATTGAAGATACAAGGAAAAAGATATCCAAGCAAGATACATTAGGATTTTTTAAAGGAACATCTACATCATCGGTATTTAACTCTAACACTGGGAAAATACCAATAACTTGTCTTGTATGTAGGTGTTTATTAATTTGAGATTCCATATTTAATTATTATCAAATAATGTCTAGCAACATTATTAAAATCAAATATCAAGAGATATTAATTATAATTCTTGTTTTATTCATATTTCATAACATATTTTTATTGTAAAAATAACCTTAATATAAAGATACTATTATTTTTTAATTTTCGTTGTCTTATTTATTTCATAATTTTTATAATATTAAATATTACTTTTGGTTTTACTAATTACCTGTAATACAAAATAGTTATTTATATATTTTAACCAATATATAAATATAATTTAATATATTTTGCAAATAGAGTTATCCATACCTCATTTTTCAATTAGGTAATACGTCACTAGTTTAAATATAATTGTTTAAATATAAACATTCGTAAGAGATTCAATAAAAGTGAATTGCCCAATAGTATCATTATACTGCAATTCATAAGTATATAGGTAAAAGATAATAAAAAATTATATTTTCATTTGTAATCACTTTTCTTTATTTTTTTAAAGTGCATTGTTTTTTTAAACTATCAGATGTCATATTGGAATGTTTGGTACTTGACGTAACTTTCGTATGTTTAAATTATCTAAACGGACCAGTATGGACTTAATAGATAATTTTAAGTATCTAGATAAGAACCATAAAATTAAAACGAGCAAGTTAAGAAAGTTTACATATATACAATTATTTTGCGAAAATTAATACCGAACGGTAATAGTACTACTAAATAATAAGAAATGAATAATAAAAAAAGAACAATTTTATTTTTTTCGAGGATTTATATTCGGTAGCTATAAAGTTACCTGTAAAGTTATATTAAAGTAATAAAAAATAAATAAAAAATATATAATCATTAAATTATCAAATAAACTTTATGTTCGTTTTTATACATATAGTTTCAATAATTTGTACAAATTGATTTATTGTAATTTATATAATGTCAAATTTTTGTTCTCCTTATGAGGACTAAACATATCCTTTTTTTTAATTTAGGAATTAAAACATATCCTTCTGAATAAATTATAATTTTCTTAATACATCAAATTTTTCATTCTAATGCATTAGGATTTTTGTATCTTATTTGTATTAGAATATATTACTATTTTGAATTTTATTGTTTATTCCCATACTTACCTAAGTTATGTATATTTAAAGTTATTTGAATGAATAATATTTATGTAGAAAATACTGCTGAAGTTATGAAAAATTTCAATATATTAGATCAAGTTTAATAAAGATATATATTACGCATATATATATGTATCTGTTATTTCAGGTTTCCGTAGCAACCTATGGTATATAGTAATAATTATAACCAGAATTGTGATTTTATGAATTATTATACATTATTATCACAGAGTGAATTATTTTTTTGTAACAAATGAGTACAATAAATACAAAAAGATATCTAGTCACTATAATTATACAATATTTAGTATTACTTTTTGATATTTTTGTGAATTCATTTGCTACTTTCTCCCGACCAAATGCAATTAATTTATTAATTCTTTATGTGTATGTTATGTTTTTACTTTTAATATAACAAATAAATGTATATCTGAATTGTACCCGATTTTTGCTTTTAAGGGCTCAAGATATTTGTCTTATCATGACTGTCACAATTCTACTAGTTAACTTCTTTTCCACTTACATTTTTCAGGTAATTATTATCAATAATAACAAAATTTGATAATTAGTTTTTATATAATATTGTAAAAAGTATATGTTTTTCATGCAGATAGGATTAATACAATTATTATATACAAAATTTCGTGTAACATTAATATTGTGTATCATATATATGATATTAAGTATAAGTCTACATATATGGGATATTAAAATGCATTGGGCATCATCTTTTAGATGCTACTGGACTAAAGATTTTCATATTCTTTACTCATTACATAGAGGAGGTAACAGTTTTAGTTAATTTTATATACATAATATTTTTGCAATTTTTTTAAACTTAGTTATGTTAAAGTTGCAGTTTTACACTATTATTTCTATAAAAGGGCATCTCTTAGAATCGCAGATCCAAGATTCTATGAAAGTTCAACATGGATTCAGAGTCAGTTTAGCCTTTCATAATTAAAGTCTACAGTTACAATAAAGAAACTAATAAGAAATTTTCATTTGAAATTGATGAAATGTAAAACAATGAAGAAACAGGCTTTTTAAAATTTGTTTAAATACATATAAAACATAAAAATTAAGTGATATAACTGTATGACATTCCATAATTTTAATCTAAGTTTTTCAAAGACTTTGGTATATGCTATAGATGTAATATACAATAACAATAAAATTTGAAAAGTATTTTTAAGAATAATTCACTTTATATACAGTATAAAAAGTATTATAGTAAAGTACTTTTTACAATTGTTATTATTTTACAAAAATAAAATGTAAAATCTTGTACAATTTGTTATAAATATAGATATTAATCTTTAAATTAATAAGGAGTATACATATGTGTAACTCATATTGTACAACATTACATTACATTTAAGCACTAAATTATAAGTCATTAAACAAATAAACATACAAAATGTATTAATAATATAGATGTTTTTCACAATTCTATTCTTCATGTTATAAAATATTGATTTTGTACTATTTTAATATTCTAAAAATATAAATTAATATCACAAGAACATACTTCTTGAAATGGAAAATGATCAATTAAATGATGTATCCATTAAAATCGCCACCTTTATCATTAATAATATTAATAAGAAGAAATTGAAAAATCAATTTTCATAAGTTGATATAAAGTTTACAATATTACTTAATTTAACATTTTAACTTTAAGTGAAGTATTAACAGTATTTCTTTGTAAAAAATACAAAGATCGTATAAAAAAATTTAATTTTGCATTTTTATGCAATATTTACAGCATTAAAATTTTATTTTCAATGCTCTATAACATCTAAAAATTTTTATAAAACTTAATACACCATATGTGTTACAAATGGAAAACTATTATTTGTTATTATTTTCTATAAATAACACCTTTTTTTACATAGTTTTTATTATCTTTTAAGTTGTTTAATTTTCAGTGCAATTGTTTTGATAGCTAAACTTCTTTTGAAAATGATAATGTTTCATTATTGTAAGCCTATTTGAATGATAAAAAAGACATATTTCGTTATATTATACTTCATTAATACTCCTAAATATTTAAATATTTTTTCATTTGAAATACTATTTTAAAATATGAAGTTATATTAGTCTTTTGTGAAAATAAATATATTTTTCTTGCAAAACATTTAACAAATATATTTATACATTTTCTAATTTTAATTTTTACTTTTAGAATATATAAGATTTGGATTATTCAATAAAAGTAAAAATGTAAAATGTAAGCTTTATACAGTGGCTGAATACATTGTACATCATAAAATTAGAGTACACTGATATTATATTAAAACTTATTTAATTAATTAGCAACTGGCTTGGTTTATTATTTTGTTCAAATTTGCCAAGAAGCTCCATTTTAAATTTAGATTATGTAGAAGTTCAACGTCATAATTTGTGAAATTTCTGTGCAATTTATTACTTTCTTCATACAGTATGATTACCATGAAGAAAAAGTAACTTATCTATTAAATGAGGAGGTAGGGCTGTACGCCTTGTATCGTATAAAACTTGCATTTCTGCTGGAATTCTAGAGGGTGGTGCACAACATGCAGGTACACAGTTATATTTACAAGCCAATTTACCCAAATTTGGGCATTTTGCAGAAATTTTTGCCCACCATTGTAGAGGGCAATAGTCAAGTGGTGCAGTAGACTCAGAATGATATTGTACAAGTTCAAGATCCGCTTTTTCTTCTGCTGGCATTCCACTTTTTACTGAACATAAACCTCCAAGTAAAAGTTCCATACCTGAGTATAATTAAAACATATCTGTCTTGTTAAAAAATTAGAAAAATCAAAGTTATTACATAACTCAGAATATTTACCTGATAGACGACTTTTCTTATTTAAGGGTTCTTCTTCAACTTTGATATTTATACTATCACCAGATTCTTCTTGTATTAGTTTTGTTAACATTTCTTTTATGTCAGTTGCTACTGAATTTTTATCTTCTTCAGTAGCATATGGTAATTGCTTAAATCTAATATATATCATACAATATTAATTGTGCTTTTTTTTTTTAGAATAGTGATTATCTCAATAGTAATGTACAATTACCTTGGATCTAAAGTGGTTGCAATTTGAAGTAAAAGTGTAACATTGTAATCAGCATATCTATTGCACAGCATATCAGATAAAGATTCTTTGAAAGACTTTGCTTTTTCACTATCACTTTCTTTTATTTTAAGGTGAGAAGATACAAGTTGCCAAAGTAATGGTTTTAATAAAGATATTAATGGCATTTTTTCCTCACTGAGTGTCATAATAGTAACTTTAAATGGTTCAAGTACATTTACAAGATCTTCTACAATCTTCCACTGTTCATTTGTTAAATCAACTATTTCTTGATCAACACCTTCCATACTTTCCAAAATTGATGTTACAATATTACGACGTAGAACCATTTGTTCGAGCATATTATATGTTGATGTCCATACAGATGGATAATCCATTAACATAGCATTTTCTTCCAACTATAGTCATATAAAATATAATTCAAAGTAATTATTAACATAATTTTTTAACTTATTTAGAATAAAACTCATTTACTTACTTCCAACAATTGTTCTTGCATAGATAATGCTGCAGATGCAGCTGGATGGCTTATAATAGCTCCAATAGCTGCTCTACATTTTGATAATATGGAAGCAACTTCTGGAATTTCAAAGCAAGCTTGTGCACAAACCTGCAAGGTATAAAGCAAACAAGGAACTAATGTTAATCCTCGATTTGCTAAAGCAGTCAATAATTCTGTTCTGGATGTGGCTATTACTACTGCAGTTATCCTTTCTATTTTCAGATCCCAATCAAGTAACAAAGAATCTATTGTATTCCCCCATTGAGATTCTTCCCAATCTAGGGGTGCATGAATTGTACTTAATACTTTACATTCTAACACTGGTTCACCAGAATTTTGATAATACACAGAAACAGTAACAAATCGTTCATCAGAATTTGATCTCCATTCTTCAATAGTCAAACCTACTTCACTTACAATACATGATAGAGTTGTTGCTACTGATTCTCTGAAAGTATCATAAATCTTTGGTATTATTTCTTCTTCTAATTTATTTTTACTAGGAATTTCACAGGGTGAACGTAAAGTTGCAACTAGTCTTTGAAAACCTCGTCCTTCTACTACTTCTGGTAATTGTAAATCCATTATAATAAATTCTGCTATAGCATCTGATACAGTCTTCCCATCAATACTTGACTGATTAATAGAATTATCTTCTGGCATGAAAAAAGCCACGTTTTGACTATTGTTTCCAATGTTAGAACCACTTTTAATCATAACTCTTAAAGGTTGACCAATTGTGATATCATTTTCAATATTGGATAAACTTACATTTGGATCAGTCACAAATTGAATATCTCCATCTATCTGAACAGTACCATCTGCATTGGTGGTATAAATATGTTGGGCAGAAGTTAAACCTGCTTTTAATAATTTCTTTTGTGCCCTTCTTTCTTTTATTTCTTGAGAAAGTATTTTGCGTGGAGGATTAGTTGCTTCCAGTTCTAAAAGTTCTTGTGCATGTTTATTTTGCAAATGCATACGTAAATTACTGGTATTACGATTATATGCAATTTGAGTCTTACATAATATGCAAACAATTTTTACTTTAGTGAGAATATCTCCATCATCTGTAGCTGGAAATCCGAAAAATTTCCAGTAAATACTTCTCATTGACATAGGTACTACTAATTTCTTATAAGTATAGGTATACTTTTCTTCCATCATTTTAGCGAGTACCATTTGCATCTCGCTTTTCGAATCATCTGTCGTTGCAGATTTTCCGTTGTTAGGCAATGATATTGATTTATTTTCCATAATTATTAACGAAAATACATAAGTACCGGTACGTCTTATTTTTATGTATTAAAATATACATATACAATATTTCTTGCAATTCTAATATCTCATAATGTCCGTTCTTGTCAAAATGGAAAATTTTTGTTGCATAATTTAAAATACATTAGTTTATAAAGAGACATAATCCTTTTTACATATCCACTTCTCTCTGTGGTTATAAAGGAATAACAAATTTACCGCGAATACTCCGATATCTCAAAGCAGTGTTTGACGAATTATTTTGCAGATATCGAACTTCAATTTCTCGTTTCGAAAAGAACGATGCACAATCGGTTATCGACCACTTCTCGTAACGATGCTATCGACTTTAGTTCACTTACTCAAAGAAATATCGCTACGTAGAGTTCTCAACTAATCGATTCCATAAAATAGTGTGTTTCGACGAAGCGCCATCTGTAATAATTATTTGATACTATTCTGTATATTGTTTTTTGAATTAAACGTGTAATACGTAATTGTATCCATAAAATAAATATTTTTTATTTTTTAGATATAAAATTAATTATTAAAAAGTATGGATAATTCTTTGGCGAATATTTAGATATGTCACTTTATAACCGAATGTAAGGTGAATAATTTATCCTTGTTATATTACTATACGTTGATGTTATTTTATCATAAATGCAATTTTTGTACAATTTTTAATAGTAATAGTAATAGTAATACGAACAAGACAACTTATATGAAGGTACAAGCAAATATGAAACAATTTTTAATGAAGTAAATTATTGTTTCTGAAAAATTAACCTGTAATTTATTTGGATTTGTCACGTTGCTTTTTTGTAATTGATAAAAACTGATTAAATTGTACATACTTTTCAGTTTTTAAAAGCTTTAGTCGATTATTTTAAAATAGCGGGAATGTATTTATCCAAAAAAAAGAAGGTATTGTGTTGTTTAATATTATGGAGGTTAATCTCTGTCTTTGTGGTTCAAACTGCCCATGTACCAGATGAATATTGGCAATCAATAGAAGTTGCTCACCGTTTAGCATTTGGATATGGATATCTCACGTGGGAGTGGAGCATGAGAATTCGTAATTACATGTATCCATTTTTGTTATCCGTTATATATCGAATATTAGCATCGATATCCTTAGATCATGTAATAGTTTTAACAATATTACCTCGAATTCTTCAAGCAATTATTAGTGCTTATGGAGAATACAAATTTTATGAGTGGACTAAGAATAAATGGACATTATATAGTTTATGCATAAATTGGTATTGGTATTATTGTGCTACACGTACATTAATGAATACTATAGAAACTGCATGTAGTATGTTAGCTTGTTCAATGTTTCCATGGCGTGACAGCAATATTAGAACTGTAAAATATTTATGGATTGTAGGTTTTCTATGTATGATAAGGCCCACCGCAGCCATTATGTGGTTGCCCCTATGTCTTTATCATTTATGTACAAGTTTACAAAATAAGATGATACTAATATATGAATATAGTAAGATATGTATTATTTGTTGCTTAGGATCAATATTATTGGATAGTTATTGTTATGGTATGTTAGTCGTTTCCCCTTGGGAGTTTTTTCGTGTGAATGTACTATACAAAATTGGAGATTTATATGGAACACATCATCTATTATGGTATATTGTATGTGGATTACCAGTACTCTTAGGATGTTATTATATTATATTTTTATTATGTGTTTGGCAAATAATGAAAAACCCATCTCATTTTCATCATCAAGTAGTTATGTTAGCTACTATATGTTGGACACTTGGTATTTATTCTCTGTTATCACATAAAGAATTTCGGTTTCTATTACCTCTTTTACCAATGTGTATATATATATGCACTTCTTGTACATTCCCATTAAATATAAAATTCTCAAAAGCAGGAAAAAAAATTATTGTAGGACTATTAGTAATAACCAATGTATTACCTGGACTTTATTTTAGCTTAATACATCAACGTGGATCATTAGATGTAATGAACATTCTCCATAAAGAAATTCTTAATATTAATAATACAAAGAACATATTATTTTTGACTCCTTGTCATACTACTCCTCTATATAGTCATCTACATGTAAATGTATCTACTAGAATATTAACTTGTGAGCCAAATTTTACCAATGATACAAACTATATAGATGAAGCAGACATGTTCTTTGCAAATCCGATGCATTGGCTTAATGAAAATTATAATAGCAACAAAAATACCACAATTCCTAATTACTTAATATTATTTGATAATATTGTACCAAAAATAGGTCGATTTTTAAAACACTATCAATTGTTATCAGAAGTTTTCTATGCGCATTTTCCACAGTCGAATTATGGAAAATATATTTATATATACAAACAGAAGTAAAAATGTCGAATTAAATTTTCAATAATGAGATATATATATATATTATATTTTGCGTTTACCTAGTATTTATAATGTATATTTATAAAAAATTATTGATCAATATAAAATTTGCTAACTTGTAATTTTTATTTATTTCCTAAAATAAATATCTTTACGGATTTTATTTTGGTTAAGCAATTAAAAATTAAAGAATTTTTGTCTTATAGTTTGTTAAATGAAGGGTTGGCTAGAAGGTGGTAGCCGACAGTAACGATGGAGAAGAAGAAACGTAATTTGCGAGGCTATGATCGAATAAATTCTTGCGGAACCATCCCCGATGTGATAAGCTCCGATACAACGATTAAATGATCATTATATGATTTTCAAGGATGAGAAACGCAAAAATTATTATAAGATAAGACTTGAATCTCAAAAACACTATGCAGAGATTATAATTCTAACGCTACTTGTTTGATATTAATTGTATCGATCGAATTACGATCGTTTATATGGTAATATTGTTTTATAACATTAAATGTGTAAATATTTCATTATTATATATTCATAAACAAATTACATTTTGCAGATTTTTACAAATATGAGGCTGAAGCTACAAGTCTAAGTAGATTTTTGTTTTAGCTAATAAATTTCAATACAAAATTTTGGTGATAAATGGATAAATAGAAACTTTCGACTTTCTTAAAATTAAGTATACGGTTTTTACATTCCACTTTATTTGTTTCAAAGAAAAAGAAAAAGTATAAAGAAATCAGTTAAAGATGTTAGAGAAGAGCAAGAGGGCAATAGAGTTATCCGTAAGATGTTGAGTCCAAGAATATAGTGATCGCAACCGCGAATAAAGAAAGGCGGACGTGGTAAAGTAACGTAAAGTAAAGTAAGGTAACTCGTGGCTATAATCGAAGGTACGGTAAGATGGTGCAAGTGGGATGGAAGAAAATATAAAGAGGGGACTGACTACATGGAGTCAACGTTCCGAGCAGGTCAGCGACCAGCTCTATCTTCTTCTCTCTCACCTTCTCCTCATGTTCTTTCCTTTATCGTGATACTCTTCCTTCATGGCTGTCTTTTCGTATTAGAAATTTAATTTTGTACTTCATTTCATCGATTGAAAGAATCTTAAACGAGTTATCGGAATGTATTTTTAATGAGATTCTTCGCCAGCTTTGAGCGGCGTCATAATTTAAATATGATACGAAGAACGATTCATCGCGGAAGAAGCATCGTGATTTGTGATGGTTTGAAAGTTACGTACGGCTATGTGTACGAAAGGCATGAATATAATCCTTGTCGGAGAGAAAGTTCTGCGCAACGGTGAATCCACTCCCCTTCCTTCCCTATCGTGAAAGAGCATCCAAAACGAATTGTTCATCGCAAGGTATAGACAGTCTAGCTGTTACGTTGAAATATTTTCAGATGATACCAAATAGATCGACCGTGTTTCATTTTAGTCGATTCTATATAAAATTCTCGAATGTTTATATATATTAATAACATATCACGTTTTATTTTATTACATTCTGTTTTGTGTTATGAATTTAATTCATTAATAGTTGGCTAAAACAATGAACACAATGTTAAAGCTATCCTAGAAGCGAGTAATCATTAAGATTAAATTAGCAGATTAGTTTTACATTCACGAACATTGATAGGTTAAGTTATACTGTGAAGCTATCATAATATATTTATAATTGTAGTGATTTGTGAGAAAAATTTGCTTGTTTTATTTAATTTTTGCAATGCATATAATTTGTAATTTTTCATTGATTAATAATTTTATTTCTGTACAGGGAAAACGAAGTTCGATTTTAGGAACCACAATGGGCAGGTGTTTGGCAGGTGTCTTTAACTTGAAGATATTCTTACTTTTGTATTATTTCTTTCTTCCTTTGCTTCTTTCACGAAAGAATATTTGAAATGTCAATGAATGTTATAGACTTTTTATATTTTCATAACAACTATCAGCATCAATCGATACGTAACAAAGTCGGGAAATGAAATTCAAAGTAGTAAAACTATCATAATTACATTATTGACTTTTATTTCCAATGCAAAATTCATAACGAAATATACCGAATTAATTGTTTCTATTCTATTTCATCAGATAAAGGTAGTAAATTCCATAATAATGACTTTGATTGTCTATAAATGTTTATTCTCGGCCTTTGTCTTCTTTGTGTATAAAAAAATTAACAATCTCGATAAAACGCTATTGGAAATACGCAGAGCACTTAGAATTTACGTCTATCTTATAACAGTGCACCATTCGCTAGCATAGAAGATCGATATAATACGAAAAGTTCAGAGTCCGATATCGTAAACCGGCTTTCCTTCCATCGTCGACGCAGACTTTGCTCCTCGTTCGTAGACTTTGGTCTCGCGCGATTCTCACCGCATACTCGCGTGCCTTATACACCTGTTTAATACGCAAGGATTTTGTCCTTAGTAATAAGTCATCTATATTTTTTGTACATTCACAGTTCATTTTGTGTTCTATTATTATCCGTATCTTAATTATGAAACGCGTTTTCGTTACATGTATGTATTTTTTCTTTATCTCTCGCATCGGGTACTTAAACTTTACCCAGAGGCGTAAATAATTCGAAGGTAATACTGATAAATATTTATGTTATAAAATGCATTTAAAAACCATCATAAGTCAACATTAGAGTAATAATTGTGATTTCTGCGCTGGTGTTTACAATTCAAGGATCGACGAAGTTACGAGAACGATAAAAATATATATTATAATCGTAACGTGCTGATTTGTTTGTGAGGAAATATATATAATTTATATGTCTCTTTTATATACATATATTCGTGCACGTGCATGTGTATAAAATAAACACGCGAAATCGACATTCTTGAAATATCCATTTTTGATCTTGGTCCATCATAGACCAGTCGACGATGCACTTGTCCTCCTCTGGCTGTCGTTACGCGCTGTCGAGTCCGACCAATCACAGTTGGCAGGCAACAGGTGACCGACCAATCCGGTCTCCTTGTCACGACATCGTCCCTCTTACGTAGCGTTAAGCATTTTGCTTCCACGGATATTCCTACCAAATCCAACGATGATTGCTTTCCCGTTTTCTGCTTCTCTGTCTATACATAGTTCTTCTCATTCTCCTGTTTCCCCACTCCATGGTGATCGTGCCAACCTGTTGCTCGTTAGCTTTCCTTCACTCTCCTTCCTAAGTCGATTTAACGTAAACTATATAATATACTATGCATATATGAATTTTTTACATAGATATATATTCATGAATTTTAATTCCGAAAGGTATGTCAATCAGTATATTTCATTAGAGTGAGAAAGATTAACCTATTTAAAAAATATTCTAATGACATGTTCCTGTATGATTTGTTATTTTTAAATGCGTATATTCAATAAAGATGTAAATGGTCAAGGATACAAATGGGCATGATTTCGATGAAAAACACGGCAAGTTTATAAGTTTATAGTAAATAGAGAGTATTTGAGAAAAACATTTATATACCTACGACACGTGATAATCCATACGCGACTTTGATTCCCATAGATAAATTTAACCTAATTATCAGATTGATCTGATTATTTTACGACAAATTCCGTAAAATATTTTATAATTATTCAAAATGTAATATATTCGCGGGTTATATTCAAAAATCCAAGGAGTCTCGTAGAAAGAAAGAAAAAGAACGTCGACAAGTGAAGTAAGACGTGTCCGTACACGCACGTTATCAAGGCCGTGATCACGTTATGGAGGGAGCACTTCGAATCGAGGGCACAGGCGACGGTATTCATACCTGTGATCAGTTATAGAGCCTCCTTATAACTCGGAAGGAGCGCGCCAGGTAGCCGCCATTTTTGTTTCTTCCGAT
>NW_016908280.1:1170139-1173400 GCF_001483705.2 Eufriesea mexicana | reverse complement strand
TCACCTCTTGCATCCATACCTCCTCGAATTAACTAGCCACATGCTTCCCTGATCGGTCAGAACGGACTACGTACACCTTGAATGTTTACCTTCTCCGTAGAAATTCATTCATACACAATACTATCGTTCGGGCCGGTCGTTCGATGTATCGAATATCGTTCAGTCCGCCATGAAGTAAACGTGGCGCTCCAGGTGGAAAATAATCGCGGTCGGGTAGCGGGGTGAGCGTACCGCAAGGCGAGTGGAATGTCTGCGCACCTGGCCAGTGCGTCGCTGCTTTGACCTGCCTTTCCCTTCGCCTCTTTAACCTGGCTGCGTCGTGTTTCCGTCGTGGCAACGTGCAAGCAAAGGCAGTCAAACCTAATCCGGAACCATCAACGAATCGTCATAGATTTACCAAGACGTTCCACGAATTTAAACATTTCGTGCCGTTATCGCATGGAGTTTCCGCGTTTTTTAACGTGACTCACTCGATCCTTGTCGTACTCGCTCGGTCAACCGGTGTATGCACGTCTTTGTCGCGCGAACGTGCGCGTGAGTTCACCGTGCGGGAAACGAAGCACGGGAACGAGCAAGAGGGTCTCTAGCCAACAAGCGACGGGTTCGATGCGCAGTCGCCAGGTGAGGCAACGACGTGTGCGCGCAAACGGTTGAGGTTGGCCAGTGTTGCACGGAACCTTGTCACTCGTGACGCGGCGGTTCGTCGACGGAGAAAACCGCGGAAAGGATTTTTAATTGCGACTGTTGGGGGGCCGTTCGCAAAGTTATTGTTACGATACCTGCGCAAACGTGGCGTGTCGGACAACGCGTATCATCAGCTTGCGATCACGGCTCAACGGTCGTCGATCCTTAACCTCAAACGGCGCGATAAATAAGACAACATGTTGCTGACGAAGGATACCGAGAGTCTGTGAACGTGAGCTTTAGTGGAACGTGAAGGTTCTCAGGTGGGCAGGAAGCATAGAAGGATAGCCTGGAGTTAATTTTTCGGCCTCGTCCAGGACACGGTTACGTGTCGTACGATCCGTGTCCGTACGGTGAAGTGTGCTACTTTGATAGGGTTCAGGTGTACGTTGACCCAGAAGTGAGTAGTGCTGGAGTACGGAACGGATCGCGAAGGAAACGAAAGGTAAACCCTGGCACGATGCAGACTACGGGCGCTACGAGGGGACCAGCTCACCTGGTTGCCCTTTACGTGGCGACGGCCGGTCTCCAGGGTAATGCTCTTGGTTCCGACGAAGAGGAAATCACGCTGTTGGTTTACGTGCTTATCGACGTGCTACAGAATAAGGTACGTTTCTGGAATAGAATAACAAAATAAATAAAAAAGTGAAAAAAAGAACGAGGAACGTAAAATTATATGAAGTGATTCACGGATTCATGTCACTCGTTTCCTGTATGCGGTTTCCGTGCCTGATGTACCTAAGTAGTTACAGTTCTTTCTGTGATTTTATAATATTCACGCAAAATGATTCACATATGCTACGATATTCCTTGAAAAATATCGTTCCACAAAAAGAATCATTCGAATCGACGAAGCGACTCTCGTTGCATAATGCGTTCCTTCATCTTGTTTCCTTTGACTCGACGATCATTGTCAGCGCTCGATTGTCAATATTTAATTAATCGTTTCACCGAATCTATAATACCGGAAATAATCGATATATCATTCAACTTTCGTGAAAGTTTCCGCACTGCTGTCAATCTCGTTGCAACTTGTACCGCCACCGCGCCGCCGTGTTCTGCATGTCTCTGGCTGCCATTGTTTCTCGAATTATCCGGTGGGGGCGGAGCGTCGCGCCCTCGAAAGGTCGTCCATTACCTCCAGCTTTGCCATCGAGATTATCTGGCGCCATGGACTCCGTTTCTCATTAGTTCTCCCATATTACGATGCCGGGAAACTATGCTTCCTGTTCGAATACGCTTCTTAATCAACTTTAATCTTACTCCTTTTAATTTTTTACTTTTCAACGTTATATAAAACGTTAATTTTTATTATATCCGACGTTTCTGCCGCTTTAATCTAACGTACAAAGGTGTACGAGGAGAAATTAAAAGTATTTGGATCATATAATTCGTGAATGTGATTAAAACAATTACTTTTACTTACTTTTAGAATTACCTGTGGATAATATAGTAAATAAATGGTAAATAATTGAGACGACGATCATTTATCAAAGAATATAGAAAAGGACATTCGATTCGGAATTTTTCATAGATTATATGTAATATTAGTAACATTTTTCTTATTATTAGCAAACTTCTTGTATTCTAATTGAATTTTTTATTTCGTTGATACTTAAAACGCATCCATTTAAGTTATATAATATATACAAATTTCCCTAGATCAATGATCATTGAAACAGGAGTAAATGAAAATATTTTGAAAAGAGAGAAACAAGTGAAGGAAGGTTCTTGCTTATTCGTACATATCGTATACTGAACGTCTAATAAATCATTTTATACATGGATGAACCATCGAGCTCCGATCCGATCTCAACGTAATCGAATTTTCTCGTGGCAAATTCGAGAAATCAGGGAGCATCCGGCGCGGCAACAGGTGCGCCTAGTTTTCTTTATTCTTTGTTGTGAATCGCCTTGCACGAGTGAGCCCGAGTTCCAGCTGGACGGTCGTTTCCTTTTTCCCCTCGAGTCACATACCTGACTATCTCCGATCGAGCTCGATCGAGGACAATGGCCGCCGGTGAGCTCCTCTTGCTTTGCTAGAACTTCGTGTAAATCCGACAATGATATACCTCGTATCTGCGTGTACACATACGCGTGTTGTTACAAATGCTCGATCCATCGATAGATCATTCTACGATCCGAATCGTTCTGTTTTCGGCATTGTTATCCCTAGTGTCATTTACGCGATCAGTGAACAGTTTTTCAGATGTAAATAAAACGCCAGAAATTGATACTGTTGATTGATAATCAACTTCGCGCGTTCAAAAGTATTGTTTAACTGCGACGCTACTGATAACAGATTGAATGTGTTATGAGAAAATGTCTTCTGTTTTGCAAAGTTCAAGGTATATTAATGTACAAAATTAGTTAGCTAAGTTTTATAGATTTTATATAGTTTCCTAACGTCGGTAGATATGGAAAAGATTTGGGTTAATATCTGATATGAGAGAACACGTGTATCCGATTAAAATATTTCTTTACAGCATTGTACATTGAGATCGAAATTATATAGCTTGAAGTAGCATTATATCGAAATAAATCGACTGGTTTTTGGAGAAAGTGTATCGGAAGATT
>NW_016908280.1:1156513-1170117 GCF_001483705.2 Eufriesea mexicana | reverse complement strand
AAAGCCCGTCGAACGAAAGTTTCCAGTCACTCGGCTGTTTCCAGCAGAGGACCATGGAAACTTGCTTCTTGCTCCGATGGAAACAACAAAGATCAAGACGTGTTAGATATACAGTCTGTTAGAGATTCGAGGCTATTCAGAAGCCGGTTGAATGCTTCGATACATATTACATACGCCCCTCTGTTTCCAGTTTTTCATAGTCGCATTACAAAACGCAGATTACCTCTTGCTTTTTGCTCGAGCATTACGAATACAGTTGCTTCTCTATGCGCGTCTCTTTATTTCACCAAAGATCCACGAAATGTTCCTAGCCGTGTGAAAATAGAGGACGTTGACTTGGGCTTGGAAAGCAATATTGCGCTCGGCAGAGTTCAGACGCGAAAATACAAGTGGTTTTACTCAGAAGTGTGGTTTTATTTGGTCGAACAAAAACTCTGGGGTTGCGTGTAATATCCGTAATTTTAAAAGTTAGAACGTTACGTCGTTCGCTTAAAAACTAACCCCAAAAATTAACATTCGCGATTCTTTCTGGTCACCACAATTTTATAGACCGTATAATTACCCATTGGTATAAAACGAACGTCACCCTTTAGTAATCCTGATGAAATTCTATTTTGCTACCTTCCTCTCCTTTTTTTGAAATTGAGACAGTTTTGAAAGACTACAGCTTTCTTCAACGTTTAGGAAACATACTTAACTTTCGTTTCAATTTCTGTCTATCCGATTACAATTTGATCGCTACGTAATTCGCTTAAAGAAGGCTTGCACAACTCGGCCATTATAATTCGCTTCCGGCGTTTAAAGTCGATCGTCCAAGTCGAACTATAATGAGCGACGTCAATTTATAGGCTTGACCCTTTGCCGTGTATTTCCTTGTTCACAATTTCGAATAATTTCGTTTAAAGCACAAAAAGTGTTATTAATTCCATGCATCTTCAAACAAGAACGTCTTCAACTTGCCTGTATTGTGCAAAGTCAAAGTACGATTTTGATCGTGTTAGTTCGTTTTGCAAACGTTTAATATTTACTCGGTTCTGCATACACTAGGAATAGCTATTCAATTACTCGATTCTTCCTCCATTTCCTTTCGTTTCCTGGACTTTAGATATTACGCGCGCAGCCTATTATTCGCGTCCGACCGCCCCATTCCGGTCCACCATTCCGAAACCTTTTCTCTTCCCTCCATAGTTTCTCCCTCTTTGTGTCGACGTCGTCGCGTTGCAGTCTCACAAATACCGCTAAGACGTAATGTATTCTGTGGGAAAAAGATTCATGGAGAGCTCGGCGGACGTTAAAATTATTCGCCCTGCTGTCGTCATCCAGCAATAGAATTGAAATAGTAATCCCGATTATTATACGAGCTTGAATCCTGCACAAAGGTGTACCACTTGAATCGATTAACATTTAAGAATTTAAGCGATCGGCATTAACAATAAACTTATGTTTGAAAGGCAATTGTCTTACAGACAGAGACTCTCTTTTCTCTTTTCTTTATGAGGGATATCGTATCTTAATGAGTCACGTTTTACTTACTATCATAGATAGAAATTGAAGCTATTCGAAAAAATACGAAGTGGCGTTAAATTCTCCGATGCTTCCTATTCGAATAACAAGTGTGTAATATTCTTTAATTGTTTTGAATTATATATAACAACTTATAAAACGGTTGTTGATGTTGTTTTTCCAGTACGTGTTTTCTGTCGCATATTCGGAAGACCCATGACGAAGAAATTTGCGATGTTTTTACGGCTTCGTTGTCGTCCTCGACGAGGGCAAGCCAGTTCTTGTAAGCAACTCACGACCTTTGACCCCCTGTCCCCCTTCCCGCCCCGACAGATATCGTTCTTCTGCTCGTTGGTTGTCTCGCATTTGCGCTCGGACTCGTCGGATTTGCAATTTATGAGGTCTCCTCGAATCGCACTTTACGTTTTACGTTCGTGTCCTTGTTGCCTCGCACACTACGGACATTCAGGATTGTGACACCTTGAAACATTGTCTTCTCTATACCTTTCCTGAGGTGCTTTAATTTCTTTATATTTTTTCTGTCCAAAATCTTTTACCTTTTCCGTAATATCGCTATCTACGATGTAAACATTCACGTTTAAAATCATCCCAGAATCGTATAGACATGTATCTTTGTCATTTGAACGTTGTACTCTTTTTGTATCTGCGAGAATAAAACCTTAACGACAAAGAGATCGACCAAGTGATCGATACTTTCATTTTGGGAAGGATTTTCGTGACGTTTAATTACGAATTTGTAACATCCATCGTTAGCCCTAATTTTATCGCAATTTCGATCAGGGTTGAAGACACGTTCAAGAGCATAAAATCTTGAACAGTAAAAATCTTTCTCGACGTATTGGGTCAAGAACATTTGTCGAGAACAGGTCTCGAAAAATCACCATCTCAGCCTATACCGTATGGAAGTGACAGTTTGTCTTGAAGGACACGATCAGGATGATCTTTTCACTCGTCCATTCGTGGGCCTCTCTCGAGGACAACTTCTAATCTCAGAACGTTATCGTTGCTTCTTTAATCCCGGTCGAAGATGTATTCCGTTATCAAAGCTCGTACGCAATCATCGGTGAATCTCTGCACTTATATCTTATATACAATACGCGCTAAATAAGTATAACAACATTTATACATCAGTGTCTACGAAATATGCATATTTATATTTACACGATTTATATATAGCAGTTATTGTTAAATTGTAGATAGTGAGTTCTTAGAAGTAAAAATTTGCTGAGCAAACGTACCAAATGATATGACTTGCAAACAACCTTATGAAATTTCTTGTGAAAAAAATTTGATTAATTGATCATTCAAATTAAAATAGCATAATATTATACTTTAGATGGAAACTTTTGACGACCATTGAACATTCAGTCTTCTTCCTTAGGTTATCGAGTAAAATTTCTTCGCAACTGTCATTACGGTTTCCTAATGGTGCGATTTAGGTGATGATACGATACAGGTAGACAGGAAAGTTTACCTGAACCTGAAAAATTTTCCGCACTTGGGTCTTATTTTCTCAGGACTAGAGGTTAAGCATTAAGATACACAAAACAAACACAGAAACGTTGTTCTTTTATCCTTAAAAATAAATAATAGATCTACAACCATTATTTTGCACGTTCACCAATATCATTTATCTAGTTTAAATAGGAAAATCTTCGATTACCTCGATTGCTATTCATATAATCCTCGAAATAGCGACTTTGTGGTGCTGAATAATTAGCTGTTAATAATTAACATTTACGTAACACGTAATACTGGTTCATTTATGTCGCGAGTTACGCCACGATGTTTTATCGACGAAGATATTCCAAGACAGTGGCTTGCTCAGTACCAAACTACCTTGATCCGTTAACCCCGCGTCAAAGAACCTACCTATTAAGTTTCTTACACGTTTTTCCACTGACATCCACATGTGGCTACCGTGTGACATCCTCGAACGTGTATTTCTGATTAATTCGAACGATAACGCGTTCGTAGGTTATTGTATTAAGGAACGGTCTCGATCGATGTCGAAATGGCATCGTTGAAGTTGTCACTCAGGACTATTTGCAATTTCTACATGTAGGTACCTAATATTAGACAATAAAATGAAGAAAATTATTGATTAACTTTGAATTCCGACTTATTTCGTTAATTATCATTTGCATCGATTTTACTACCAGTAAGTTCTGTTTGATACTTTGGACATTTAAAGCCACTTGAATTGTTTGTAAATTAATGTTAACAATACCCAGCAATGGAAGAATTCATTTCAAATTGTAATCGTACAACATTACTGAGATTCAATCGCCTTACTTCCTTTTAAATATCTTAAATCACTGTGTCGGAAGTCAGAATATTTGCAAATTCTTTTAAGATCGACTGATTTTGCGATCGTGCTATATCGTTTAAACCAATCGCACGTAGTATACATTCTGATAAACACGTCGAACAAACAAGGTGTACTATTTTGTTAAAAATTTAAGAAAGAGATATATATTTATATATCTTTTTTAAAATATATTATTATATATATATAATAGAATTGAGTGTGAATGACTAAGAAATGTTTTTATTCCTTTCATAATCTTCTTTTTACAAGTTCTATTATTTAATTTCCAATACTGTATAGAAATTTTTTAATACCATTTCGGTTTCGAAATGTGAAATCAGTTTCAGAACAACTAAATGAAACAGTTTTCATTTCTAGCTGCTTGTTACTTTCCATCCGCATTCGAAACGCGGTAAAAGTTTAAAGCGCAACAATTGCTGAATAGAATGCTGAAATTGATTGTTTGCGATACGTTATTATTATCTTTTCTTCCTCTTTTCCGACACTAGTTTCAAAGTTTCCACTGGCTATGCCTTTTCGCGTATTACGAGTAATTACTCCAAAATCCTAGTCATAATTAATGATTTGTGCTACAATTACGAAAACGTAGGGTATGCCGTTCTTTAACTCACTTAGACAATCCTATGTCGTGTTACGAAACACAGTGAAGTTTTTTCATGAGTAGCCAAAAGCAAAAAGAATTGGTTTATTGTAAAAGATTCCTATCTTGTATCTAGTTATAAATTAATTTAAGTAAATTGATGATTGATTAGCTATACCAATAGCATTCGATTGCACGTTGCATTGTAATGAAATGGTAATGTAAATGATATACAATTAATATAAAGAATGGAAGATGAAGACATCTGTATACAATCGTGGTTGTTCTAACAAGCATTAAATTAACCTTTGGAGAAAGTTCTTTGTGCCATGGATGTAACATTTTCTATCTAACTACTTGGTGAACACTCACGTGGGACATAATCATTATGTGTCCTGATATGAAAGTGATTTAGGGTTAGGCCTATGCTTATATAAGGAAAAACGGAAACAGCAATGTAGTTTGTTGTTAGTACTATAATTTGTCATGATTACGTCAGAGATCATAATTTAACATAATATTCTTTGGTTGAAAAAGTGAAAATGTTAGATAAACTGTGATAACAAACTTTTGTTGAGCACTTCGTTGCGGTGCCCCTGTGTGCATGCAACCGTTTCAGCGTGCAGGTTTTAGGTGACGCGTTGCATACTTAAAGGAGTGGGTATTAAGTACTGTGATAATTGGTTCGTATTATCGATAAAATAGATTATCTATCTTTTGATTAAGTAACGCAATAAACATTACTAACATTTTAAATCTATATATTAAATAAATAATCGATAATTAACATCGAAATTTTTGTTAAATATTTTAATAAATTACATCACGTTTGAGATTAAGTAATCCATTTTGATGCTATTTGGCTAAGATTTTTAATAAAGAATATTTAAATGAAGATAAACTGATTATTTGTGAACGCGATTTTCACAGGTGCTGGGAAGGCAACAGTATATTGTACGACCGATGGTAATGGACGAAAGTTGTACTCCTGGAACCGGTAGCGACAATCCGGCAGTTGCCGGAAGTAGCGGAGTCATCAGCGAAGCAGCGCTAGCGCATGCTCCGACGTTAACTGAAAGAACTGTTCGAGAGCATGGAATTCCTCTGGAGCAAGCTATCGAACAGGTGATTGTGTTTTTATCGAAACGTTCTGGACATACTTTTAGATTGTTAAACGAAGATATGCGGGTCTGTTTTGTATCTATAAATGATAAACGATAAAAGAATTATAAAAGAATATTAATATACATTTTTAAAAATTCGTATTATACAATCGAAAAAAAAATTTCACTTTTAATAAAAGTTTGAAGCATGGTGGTCTTCAATGTGCGTGACGTCCGGTTCCGCACCACGTTTCGTCGTAGACGGTCAGGCGCCGATGAGACAATGCTTACATCCAGAAGCCTGCAACAAAGACATCGACCTACCAGAACATTATACCCTGTTTCATGACCTTCGAAAGGAATTCGTTGCCTGTTATTCAACCCATGGAGAACTCTCGACTTTTGGAATACAGGAAATGCTGGAATGTATCCTTTCCTAAATTTTATTAAAGCAATAGTATTCGATATTTTATACTATACGCCCTTTATATATTATCTCTATAATTGTTTGACAGTATTTCGGTTCAGTGTATCCCGTAACAGATGTAGGATTGCAGGATCAAGTTACTCCCTCTTTCGAAGAGTTAGGGCACGAAAATATTTCAATAGATTTCGAACACATCGAAAAGAACTAGAAAAAGAAAAAAAAGACAAACATGTATCAAGCAATCGATTGTCATAAATATTTCGGAAAAATTATGTAGTAAATTTATAATACTCGATTGGTCGTCACTCGCTCAAATTTCGATAGTCAAAGATGAAAATTTTGTTTTCGATATCGTACGATTGCCTTAAGGCGACGACTATGGTCGAAACGAGAATTCCAAGGCGTGCGGCCGTTAGGCGGCGCGACAGAAGTCGAATCCAACATATTTGACGAACCTGACGACGAACTAACCGCTGATGCAAAGTCAGTCTGCAAGCGAGTGGAGGTTGTACGTATCGCGTTAATTGCGCTCTTACCGACCATCATAATATTCGAATATAACAAAATATAAATAATTTTCTTAACTGTGTTTTTTTGTTTAATTTTCACGTAGCAGACTTTTGAATATCGTGTGGAAGTGTGTAATTATTTGTTGCATCGGTCTCTGTGTATAGTAAAAACTGAAGTTTTTCTTAATCTCACAATTTTCTGAAACACAAATTACAATTTAAATCTAAGGTATGTTTTCCTTATTTTTAGCATGTGTATGCGTTGACGAATCTATTCGTGGATCTGTATGATTTCGTTTCATTGCATGTTACTTTTTATTTGGGGGCAACATTTATCTTGAAAGACGACTTCTTGTTTACAAGGAAGAAGTATGTACAATCGTAAAACACGTATGGAAAATATTTCTTGACCGCTTTTCGATATATCACGTTTCTGCGTTTTATCTTTTTCCAAGGCATAATGATGTTAACAATAGCAATCATTTATATGTATGTACATGACACATCTTATATTTTTTTTGTTTCCTTGGGATTAAAGACGAAAATCCGTCTTCGCATCTGGATATACATTGGATTAACATCTTTCTTATTCCGTGTCCTTTAGCATTTGCATGAAAGCTATAGAAATAAAATATATCCGTAAATGAGATTTAATCCACTAAAAGAAAAAAGTACTCATAATGCAAATGGGTACCTGCCATGAGTCTAATCCAACCACGATATTAAGCTCGAGTCAAGACTACAATATTATAATCGTTCCACTTTATACTGGTTGTGTCGTGTGATCGACGTGTCTGTTGTTAATAAAACAAAACCACCTGTGACTGACAAGATACAATATACACAAATATCGATCGGTGCGTGTCATGTGACGATCAATCGACTTTTTTTGATTTGTCTTTACCTATCTCAATCGATAACTTTTTAAAAAACATTTTAATTAAGAATATGTAGTTATTTTGTAAATCTATAATCCGAAAGTACTGCTGATGTTACTCTGATCTTTTATTTATTCTATGTTTCATTCTTATGGAAATTCTTAGTATTTGTAAATAAGCCATAAATGATTTTTCTTTCTATTGTAAAATGTTTAGTTGAAATTGTTATAATTGCTAGATATTTTTCACTTGTTTCCAATTTTACTAAATACAAAATGAAAAATGATGGAAAATAGATGAAATCAAAACGTACTGCCAATATCAATCAAATGACTTAAGAAAGTCCCACCAAGTAACCAACGCAGTCTTATCACGCGCAGAACACGGTTTAAAGGTCATGCTGGTTGAGATATTGGTAACAGCCTGACGACCAACTGAGATATGTGGATAATTATGCGCGTAACAAGTTCGTTCGATTTCTTGGCATTTTAGCTATCTATCCTCTTCACGCGGTTACGTTCTTTCCTTGTGAAATTCACTGTAATAAATTAGACAATTTTTATTCTCATGAAAATCTTATAACTTATTAATGTGTAATATTTTATCTAAGTCATTTTAAAATAGCAGATTAGAATTAACTATGGTTTCGCAGCTGATTTATAATTTTCAGAATGATAGTAGGTCCGATAATGTTTGGACTCGTTCGATATCTTGATACATCTTAGTCGCTTACGTAAAGGTGTCCATTGTTCAAATCTACGTTTTATAATTCGGTATCGGTACACGAATTATTATTATTATTAAATTAAAACTGGAGATTTATCCTTGACTAATGAAAATTCAGATTTTGGTCTACCATTAGACACTGACAATGATTATCATGTGAAAGAAATACAAGATATGATCTGTGTAATACAGAGAATGATCAAAGATGGTAAGTAATCGACTAGCGAATTTCTATGAATTTTCGTGTTCGAGTATAACCTCAAATTTGTAACGAAAAAAGAAAAAATTTATAATTTATTTTTACCGTTGGTAATGAGAATTTCCTTTCTCTTTTTCTCTTTCTTTTCATCTTTCTTAAATTAACGAATCAGTCTAATGGACAAAAGAATAGCCTTTAATTATTTCTCGACAAAGATTAAGGTTCACTTACGATATGTCCTATCTATCGTGGATTGTACATTCGGGTAAAGAATATATATTTTGTATTGCTTGCGCTGTGTAAACGTAGTTTAAAGTCTGATTGCAGTCGTTTTGATTTTTGATTATATACCTAAAGTAAAGTGTACATATAGATACGGTCATGGATATTAATGCAATCCTGTTCTTAAGTTCATTTCAACTGGCACGTGGCTAGGCCATGTCTTTCCTTCTTTATTCACGATAAACAAGGCCATGATTTGTTGGAGGCGATATTTCTCGAAAAATCGAGTTCTTTCTATAATATGTCATAGCGTACACAAAAAAAAATATTTTACGTATCTTGACCTTAAGAAAAACTCAGTTATTTTCTACTGATATCTATAGTTATACATAATATAGTAAAATGTTGAATGATATGCAACACGATACATGAATTTGAAATTCTATTAGTCTTTCATTACTAATCTAAATAACCTTAAGATTAATTAATGTTTTTTTATTGCAAAATATTTATGACCTAATATGAAATTATAAAATATATGAATAAAATATATTAATTTGCAAGCGATTTGCACATGTTGCCTTCTTCAATGATGTATTCGTACTATAAATATAGCAGCTACTATAGTACACATCATTCGGAATCTTTCCGTTTCAAATTTTACTTAGTTGCGCTTGCGTTGCACGCAACAAAGAAAGGTTAGTAAGAGAAAACGTGGAGAGGACAAAAAGAGAAAATAAAAGGATGGAACGACAAGGAGATAGAGTAGTGTACGTCTTAAGTCTGTGCATAGGTTTCTTACTTGTGTTCGTGGTTTATGAGTGCGGGTCAAGCTGTGTAATGCTATAAGCAGTGACAGTCATAATATACTCCTTATCACAATGGTGCTCAACTCAAACTGACTTTAATTTTCAATCTTGTACATGTCGCGTGCCATTGTGACAAGTGCGTGCGCGCGTATAATAAGCAACGAATGCTATTGCTTGTTTCAAGGCATGAACGTACATTTATCATCAAAAATAAATTACAATATTTTTATATTTATTGTATTTCACGCAGAATTTTTGTACGCATTGTATCAGTTACATTACAGAAATCAGATTAAACGAAAGTTTTCTGTTTTATTGCAGTTTGAAGTAGTATATTGTGGGGGGTAGAAATGATGATGGAAGGGAAGTTGTGGTTCGTAAGGCATGAAAATTCTTTAAAAGGTGTGCTGACACGTTGCACCGAGTAGGCAAATCGAAACTGAGCATTTTGCTCAAGCTTGAGAAATCGGAGACAAACTTGCCGGTGTACGATTACAAAGGAAATGCGAGTGCTAGACAGTCCGAGACACCAGAACGATAATTATATTTTTCGCCGGAGAATTGATTTTTCCATTTCTAATGACATCTGTAATAAAAATTTCTTTTATGTATATTTATATATATCAAAAATTCATTATTTTGTTTCGAATGAATATATTACTCAAAGAAATGGAAAGAATTCAAATTTTCACGAGTTGCCTTATAATCGTTTTTCGGATCGAAGTGAGTCATGGTTGCAATCGGGGCATAAGCGACATCAATTTCTAAGGTTAATCGCGGTTTTATCCCTTTCACATTGTGAGAAATGTTATTAAAATGATTTTATTCATTTATTTGAACATAATTTGCATTTTATTTTATGATTTTTATTATTTTTTTATTACAGGTCACGTCTTCCAAAATCCTGAAGCAGTTAATATTATTTTAGAACCTGGTATATGGTAAGTTGTCATTGATTTGTTTTCTGATTAATGCAATTTGTTTTATCTATGTTATGATCTTCCCCAGCTCAAAAGATGAAGAAGTTGACAATGGCTGTGTAGTAAGAGCTAGAGGTCTTCCTTGGCAATCATCTGACCAGGATATAGCAAAATTTTTTCGTGGCCTAAATGTTGCCAAGTAAGTAAAATTTGTAAATACTATATTTGAGGTTAAAAATTGTAATAAAATTCAATGTAATAACTATTATGGTATTTGTACACAAGCCACTTGGATCCATGAAAAAAAGGTAAAGATTTATATCCAATATGTAAATAGACTTATGGATAAAGATGCAAGTTTATTTAAGTGGTAATGTTTACTTTATAAAAGGTAGTAAACAACAGTTTAAAACATTTTCTTACTGTTTATATCTCTCTTATGCAATGATAAGTATTATCTCGGGTCATGAATCTTGTGTGCTATATAAATTTGCCAATGATTCTCAAGATCACAATTGTAATGTATATAACTATAATTCTTCTTCACTATATAATTGCTTACATAATTTCAAATAGGACATTAAATTTTATTACAAAAATATTATTATTTTACAGGGGTGGTGTAGCTCTGTGTTTAAGTCCTATGGGAAGACGTAACGGAGAAGCATTAGTACGGTTTGTGAACAAAGAACACAGAGACATGGCGTTAAAAAGACATAAACATCATATGGGAGGAAGATATATAGAAGTGTATAAGGCATCTGGGGAGGACTTTGTTGGTGTGGCTGGAGGAACTAGTGGTGAAGCTCATGCATTTTTATCTAGAGGAGCTCAAGTTATTGTTAGAATGCGAGGCTTGCCATATGATTGTGTTGCTAAACAAGTGGTGCGTATAAAAAGATTTCCATGTGTTGTTCTATTGTGATTGTTGTTCTCATACTATATATGTATATTACTTTTTATAGTTGGACTTCTTTTTGTCAGGGCAAAAGCCCTGTCACGTACTGGATGGAGAAGATGGCGTTTTGTTTGTGAAAAAACCAGATGGTAGGGCAACTGGAGACGCGTTCGTTCTTTTTGCAAAGGAAGAAGACGCCGTGAAGGCTTTAAGTAAACACAGAGATTGCATTGGAAGCCGGTACATAGAACTTTTTCGAAGTACGATTGCCGAGGTGCAACAGGTATGGATATATGCGAAAAGTGCATGCAGAAAAATAAGAGGAAGAATTAAAAGTATATGTTATTAACGAGCATTTTAAATTTGTAACTTACAGGTCTTGAATAGGGCGATTGATCCGAAACAGATTGTACTACCAACACCTCCCATTCCACAGCTTCCACCTATACTTCCACAACATATTATCACCTCTGGTACGCGTAAGGACTGCGTTAGATTGCGTGGTCTTCCATACGAAGCTCTCGTTGAACATATTCTCGAGTTCATGGGTGAACATTCTAAAAATATTGTCTACCAGGGTGTTCATATGGTTTACAATGCTCAAGTACGTACACGTGTTCCTTCTATACCGCAAGCACATTTAATTTTTTATAAATCAGCTAGCAATGTACATTCTGCTTATTTATTCAGGGTCAACCTTCTGGTGAAGCATTTATTCAAATGGACAGCGAAAGTTCAGCATATGCTTGTGCGTCGCAGCGACATCATCGGTACATGATATATGGCAAGAAACAACGATACATTGAAGTGTTTCAGTGCAGCGGGGACGACATGAATCTGGTATTGACAGGTGCAGTAACTCCACCATCAACCAAGGCTCTACTATCACCTGGTACGTTGACCACACAAACTCCCGCAACTTTGACACATCCGCCTCCGCCGACGCCGGTACCGGTACCGGTACCGACGGCGCAACCTCCTCTCTGGGACATTCACGCGTTAGTACAGGCGCAAGCCCAAGCACAGGCGCAGGCTCAAGCGCAAGCTCAAGCTCAGGCTCAAGCGCAGGCAATCCGAAATCAAGACTTTTGGCTAATGGCTCTAGCCTCAAACCCACCACCTACCTCTACCACTCCTGCTTCCCCAACTTCGTCAGCTACGACTAAGACGCTCGCTCTACCCGGACCGAATCCGCAACATCAGATTTCTGCATATGCCATGGCACCTCCGGCAGCAGCTGCGGCCGCTGCGGCTGCTGCAGCGCTTCACGCTCAACCACCCGCGCCGGCGCCTTTCTTACTCTTTAATGTTCCCTCTCGAATTCCTATTTTGCGGGCACCGGCACCGCATGGTCTTCTAACACCTATCGTTCAAGCTGCCCCTATTAATCCGGCCGCTATAATGGGACTAAAGAGAACTTGGGAAACTGCTTTCCCATCCGATACATCAAGCACTGTCGCAAAACGTGCTACTTGGCATACACCGGCGACCGCATTTCACGCGCAAGCTCCAACCGCGGCACCAGGCTTGCCGTATCCTGCTCAATTTTATCCTCAAATTTGATAGATTAAATTGCTAGTATTGATCACGATCGTTGAACACATGCAATGGATGAACGACGTATCTTCTCTTCTTAATGCATCATTTTTTTTTGTCTATCCTCGTATACCGTCATAGGTTGAATTTTAAAAAACCGTTCGGTAAGACCAATAATTATTCGTTCCTTTGTATGTTTTTTGTAGTCCTTGCAATGAGAGGTTGTGATTTTCAGACATTTATTTCTCGTGCGTGGCACGGATAAACTTATTCTAGTTGCATCATTACTGTGTGAAAGAGTGTTGTATTATTATTACGATGGGCGATTTATTCTTCCATGAATGTATATGGTACATGCTTCTCTGTCCATGGTAGTTATTTACAGACGACATTCCGCATGATATTCTGTGCAAGTCCCTTTCTCGTATCATTGTATTATACAGTGACTGTTATTTTAGAGATCATTTATCTTTGAACCCTTTTCTTTTACTAAAGTATATACATATATGTGTAATCATTTCAGAGTTGGTTTTTTTCTTTTGATACTTAATTGAGCAACAGTACTTAGAGTGTTTTTCTTTATATGTTACTTCCTTACGTAACGTATAAGTTTTTCAACGGTCACGTTACATCCAAAAGAATATGTCATTGGGACGTGATCGCGTATCTTCCTTCCTCTTATCTTTCTGTTGTACAAGCTCTTACACGCTATAAGAGCAGTTCTTTTACATCGTCGTCTACGACATACAGCGCAAAGTGCCTTAAAACGTAAATCACGAATTAAGGATTCTTCGACTTAGGATATTTTTTTTTCTCTTGAAGATTTCGTGATTTATACGCGCATGTAAATATATACATATAGATTTATATATATATATATTAAAAATATTGAAATATAGACGCAAACATATACATATATATATAAATATATATATAAGAAT
>NW_016908280.1:1122990-1156172 GCF_001483705.2 Eufriesea mexicana | reverse complement strand
AAATATATATATAAGAATGATTTATATATTTTGCTAGAAATATTTTTATTAGCAATAAGTAAATGGACATTCCATCCAATGTTATCGGTTTTTTAAGCTCTAATTTACGAAGAGTAGCTCCTTCTTTACGCGGCATCTACTTTACGCACGTCCAAAAAGTGATCAAAAGATGAAAAAATTGGAAGAGCCTGCAGTTACACTGCAGTTTCACATAAAAAAAATCATTTCGATTGCAACTGCAATGCGCGTGAGCTTCCTGAGCCGACCGATTCAACGTAACCGATAAAAGTCCCACGACAAGATACACAAATCCATTTCTAGCCCTCGCCACATTCCTGAGAGAATTTTGCTTTTCTCTGTGCCGCGTAGAGGACACTTTGAGCTTGAAACAGGAAAACCAATCGAGACAGTACGTTCACAGACACGTTGCGCTTTTGTGCGAACGTTCCCTGGTAGTGGAAGTACATTCATAGATTGGATAGTTTAATCGTTATAAGGGCTTGGTAAACGATATATAAAGCACGAAGACAAAGAAAATAAATTAGATAGATTATGACTTATACTATGATATAGTAGTGTTATAGGCATCATACGTATTCCTCTTAATCTTAAAACATTCTTCCTCTTTTCAAGGCTGAACATTTTTTTCAGTTTCCTTTTTTAGGTTTGTTTTTAGATAAAACTCGTATAAGATTTACATTTCAAGACTAAATATAGCTTGAACGACGTTGCTCAAGATATGGCATATGTCATAAGATGATAATGGGGCCAAAGGGAATACTAAACTAATGCCTAAATACTATTCTGCATGATAATTTAATCCCGATTAAATAGACCAATGTTCTCCATAAAAAATACTAAAAAAGAGGAAATGAATCTTCGTGTTATATTGTTACCTAAGCATCGCAGCTTGTGATGTTTTTAACTTGGTGTCGGCAGTGTTCATTTTCTCGATATTCTTCTACGGCCTAACATTCTTGTGATACCGTAGCTGATGAAACAACTGGAGGAAAAGGCGTGTCGAGGGGCTAACATTGATCGTACGTGGAAAGCTCATTTCGTCGAACGAACAACGATCGATATCTTTACTGCCATTGCCTATAAAAGAGCTTTTTCAGAATAGACCACGTGATCGCAAAGCTCGCTTAGCCTTTTGTCCTTCACTACTACTCTCTGTATGGTTTTTCTGTATGCTCGATCTCGGTGTTACCGCGGAGCAGCGTGAAGTGCTGTCCAGTGATTAAACAGTTTTTTCTTGCCACGTTTTCTCTATGTTTCTCCTTTTCTTTTTTTTTTGTTTACTTTTTTTTATATGCACTTATATATACATATATAGATATGTAGAGCGCGATGTAACGAATGGAATTCTATGAACCACGGAAACGGCACGAAACGCACACAATGATCGTTCTTATTGTTCCAAAGTATAAAGTCCACGGGCATAGAAATGACTGGTTTGCATGTCGTGGTTTTGTGGAGGGACGTGCATACAAGTACCTGTAATATCCTTCTTCGTTACCTATCGTTCATGAGACGAGAAAATTATGTAACGTGTCAAGTTATCTTTTTTTTTTCTTTTTTTTTCTCCTTAACGCGTAATTACATTCGTTATATATTAGTCGTCTTTTTCTCCCCTTTCCAAAACATTATTGTCCCCTTCCCATTTCATAATTCTCGCATTCCTTCTCAGACCATAATGCACATAGTATCCAATAATACATCTTGTAACAGTTTTTCTCGTACTTTTACATGTAATCCTATAATTCTCGCACAACGCCTCTCTTTGTTTGACAGGATACGGTAGCGTATTACATAGAATTGAGTAGTACCTTTGGTATACACCTAGTCCTGTTTTGTCGTTACAACATTGCAGTGTAAAGTGTGCGCGACTTTCGACAAGTATAATCTAGTACATACATATGCGGACAAAAATTGTTTGCTCGTCAAAGGTTGAAGACGCCGCAACTGTAAAAGAGATCAATGCGTACTTTAGTACTCGAGTCGTGCACATTTTGCATTCCAATCTTACTGATGTAACTCGAGAATCGGGATATTGCCTGCCGATATTATTTATGTCGGGATTACGCTTCCTGATGCGGCTTTTATATAGCATTAATAGACATCCTAGAGATTAGATTTCGCCGGGGTGACACGAAACGGACCCATATAACCTGGTTTCATTTTTAGAGTTATCCCTCGACTTGCGAGATTTACGCAATCTCCGCTTCGTGTCGCCACCGTGGGGGCGCATCTTGGTGTGTTTTCAAAACGCGAATAAAGAAGTAATCATGATATTTGTATCGGTCGGGAGTGTTGAGAAGTTTCCAAGTTTTTTCCAAACCTGAAATATTATTGTTAATGGCAGAATTGCCTACGGAATTGTTTATGGAATTGTTTATGTGTGTGAACATATGTAAGAACTTCTAAACACGCTCGACACTCGTAGAGATTTCTCTACTTGATATATTGAATAGTTACGACTATCAATAACTGCGGCCTGTAACGGTGTATGTGAGATGCGCCTTCTCGTAAGAACGAGATATGCGTGCATTAAATGGACAACGTTATACATCAATAGACCACAAGCAACTGGGAGGATAAGAATGCTTCTCTGTGATGAACCAGTTACCAATGGTTTACTGATATATGACACGATTATATTAAGTCCAACAGCGGCAATGGCACTTCTAACGACATCAAACAAAAATAAGTTTCGTCTTTTCTTTAATCGATCGCCACCTATTATATACATCGCAACAAAAAGCAATTCATTCCTCCACATCATAGAGCCACTTAATACTACTGATGCATAATGTCGTCCGATTGTGTACTACCTGCCATTAGCTTTCGCTGGGCACTCACACGAGCCGTATTATACACGTATCTACGGGGTACCAATGGGGAGAGCAAGGTTGGGGGAGTGTGAGAGGGAGCGAAAGGAGAAGGGAGAGAGAACGAGTGTGAAAAATACGTAGCATTTTTATTTTAGATTATTATTATTATTATCGTTCCCCGTACTAACTCCAAAGCTCGTCACCATCAAAGGCCGTGGCATAATAATTTTTTTTCTCTCTCATTATGCGTTGAATGTGTTGTCTCTGGTATTTTGTGATTCGCTAACCTGGTAACTGACAGTGTGTCGTCCTCCCCACCCCTTTGCAAGTTTACATCTTGACTAATCGTCGTGAATAGTTACTATTATTGTTAGTCCGTCACGTCTGTCGCTATTATCCGAAGGCTGACTAAACAGAGAAAAGCGGCACGTTCATGTTAATGATTCATTTAGACTGTCTTAGGGGTTATTCAGGTGGAACCAATGATCAGACTCTCGCTCCACTCGAAATTTTTTTTTAGGACGAACTATGGTTAATTAATCGATGATCTCGTCCTATAATTCAAAATGATATGGTACATGTTCAGTGTGATTCAAATTTTGATGTTTTAAAATTTAGAGATTTACCACAAGAACAAGAGTATCCGGAATCATCGAGAAAAATAGATCACTCTATCATAACACTCTACAAGGTTTCACGGCTAATCGTGATTGTCCTGGCGAAAGTTAATTAATAATTAGACACGGTACCAGTTTCACGCATACTGTCCGCGATGTTACAGAAATGGGACGAGTTCATTACTGTGCGACACTTTTTCTTTTTTTTCTCAAACCCCACCCGAGTTACGAAAGATCGTCTTTTTCCGATTGCGTTTTATCTATACTGGGATGTAGGACGCACACATGCACATACGCAACAAACACGACATCACACAGTACACGCACGACAGGAACACACACACACACATATATATATACAGAGGACACACGAAACACACAGGATTATATACTGATCTTTTTTTTACCCCTTGTATACACACTTTTTTCTGTATATCGACGATTATATCGATGGTGAATCGATCATGTTTAATAAATGTGCCTTGTGGACATATATATCTTTTTGCTTGCCGGGTTGGTGGACTCTTACCCTGATTATATTACCTCGCCTGGTGGTGGTAATTTTCGTAGATATTAGTGTTTAATTTAATTTATTATTTTTTCCACTTTTTAAAACAATGATCAAGAAGATTCGATATAAAGATAAGGTAACATCGCCCCCATGGTCTGAGTGAATTTCATTAGTGTGTTCTAAGATCATCGTATGGAGAAACATGAGATCTTCAGGACATCGTGAGAGCTTTCGTTCTTATGAATGTCTGTGAAAATTACAACCACCGTTACCCTGTTACGTTCTATACATTTTTTTTCACTGGGCTCGCAGGTATCTTTGGTGTCTACAGATCAAGTTGGAGATTTCTGTGTCGTAACTTTTGCCTCCCTCTCTCTCTCTCTAATATTTTATTTCCTTTGGTTCACATACAGGTTTTTCCTCTCTTTCACTCTTCTAATCTACTCTATTTCTCTGTGCTCTGTTGCTGTCTCTCCCGCTCTCTCTCTCTCTCTCTCTCTCTCTTGCCTTTTTTTCTTTATGTTTATCTTCCCTGATCGTTGGGTCGATTCCCTATCTTTCGTTTTCCATTTCCAATGGACGGTCATGGCCCTTGGAGGGCTGTAATAATTTTTGTGTCGACGTTAACATAGCCTCATAAGGCAAGTTTGTGATTAGATCTAACAATGTAATTTAATTTACGACTGGCCTACGATTAGGTTCATTTACTCTTGTTCTGTAATATTCATTTTTTCCTAATTTTTTAAATCTTACTTTCCTTTTTCCTTTTATTTCATCTTACGTGACTCGTTTTTCCTCAACTTCTGTTCACTTTGAGGAGCTCCCTTGCGAACTCTCTTCCGACACCTCGTGATATCCCAAAGTTTTTGTACAAATGCCTAGATGCGACACGAATCCATGCGAAACTAATGCAAAATTCATGATTAATACATTAGAAGACTTCAAATTTGGGAAATGAGAAAATCAGAAAAGCATTAATCTAGAAAAAGTCTAAAAGACGTAACATTCTTTTATCTGATACAAGGATCACGCACAAAAAGGCTTCTAATATATTGGGGAAGGGAGAGAAGGGGGAGAAAGAAAAGAGAGAGAAAGAGAGGAAGTTTCGAGAGAGGGAAGCAAGGAAGGAATAATGGAGGGAGAGAGGGAGAGAGAGAATGAGAAAGGGAAAGTCTGAGTGAATTTTGGTGATTTGGCAGAGGGGCGAAATCGCAAGTTGGTGCTACATATATATAAAACATACGTATATATCGTGTTACAATGGTGCAGTGTCGATTGCTGTTTGGTAGCGGGATCTACAAATACTAACTTCTGTGCTTCCAGGTAGGCCAAGTCCAAATCATTATTCCTTTGGATGACGTGCTTTTATACGATCCGAGCGAATTTCTGAAAAAAAGTTTCATAAAGAAAATTCAGTGGAACAATATTATAATCTTCAAAATTTTGCATTAAAGAAAAAAATGATTTCTGAAGGGAAAGTTTCGCATGGATCATAGAAGATCGTCAGATTAATCGTGAAATCGTGCAAGTTGCGGGAACGCGTCAATACGAAAGCAAATACAACAGATAATATGTTTAGAATCAAAAATATCAAAGCAAGTTACATACATACGTTCGAATACTCTGCACGATATCATCGACCACGAATCGTGGTGTGGTTACATAGTTGGGCACTCTTACGTTTGTATATACATAGAATCTATGGGTGTTATCGAATCTATTTTTTTTTTTTTTTTAATTTTTTTAAGTTTTGATCAGAAAATTTATTCACTAATTAATCCATGAAACAAAATATCGCGATCAAAGTTTCTCGTTCGTGCTTACGGACATAATGTTTCAGGCTCGTACTGTTAATTAGTAAAAAAATAATTAGTCGAAAGCAAAGAAACTTAATTGAACTGACATAAGAGAATTCTTCTAACGCTCTTTTTTCTAATATAGTTGTCTATTTTAAGATCTCAAAGTTTCTCTTTCATTCAAAAAGAATAACTTTCAGATCGTAAATATAGATAAGCACATTTATACTATCGTTCAAAAGTTTGAAGCTACGTGTGATTTTATATTTATCATATCATCATTTTCAAAACAAACTAATTCAACTTTTAAATGATAGTATATTTATTATGATATTATTAGTCGAATAAATTCGATCGAACGTTGATTGTCTTCCTTCTTTTTCCTCATCTAGGAGGCACGATGTTGCCACCACCACCAGTCGCAATATTTCCACCTGCGGCTGCAATGTTACCTCGTGGTCCACCACAATTTGCAGCACCTTATCCGGCTCCAATATTTTATTGGCCCTATCCTTCACCGCCAGTCAGCCCAACTAATTATTATAATCCAGCAAATGTCGGTGGTATCGCGGCAATTCCTCAACAGGCGGCCTTGGTAAGTACTCTAAAAAATGTGGACATTTAGAAAAGAAAATGGAAAAAGAAGCTTTCCAATATCTATTTTTAATTTCATGTAATTGTACTTCTAGTTAACTCCAGCTGAGTGTTTACAATTAGCACCAGGAGCAACTGTACCTGCTACAACTACACCAACCGCAGAGCCACCACGTATTGACGCCTTCCTCCCTCGAATGGATATGGAAAAACGTGTACCTGTTCCTGCACCCCCGCAAGCGGAATGCAATCCATTTGTCGAAGTATTTATGGTTTGATGATGATTGTCTGATCGAGATTCATCCGGCGAATTCGTCTTGAACGTTCTGCCACACGTTTGATCCTCGACAGAGTCGAGTGAACCTTTTAGCCTCGCACGACAGAAACTGAACGGTTACGTTTTCTTGCTGCTTGCAAAAGAAGATCACGTGTCCTCATACGTGTGTGTAAGAGTCCATGTCCAAAATAGCTTCGTCTTTGTTATCCGAGAAAATCCGTTAAACGAAATCTCGAGGGTATCCAGTGCGACAGGATTTATATTTTTTTCTTATCTTCGAAAGAAGCTTCCCCCAACCCTCACCCCATAAATCTAACGTGTCGCAGGGTGGCACGTTTCTTTCTAGTCTAGAGACAGATGCAAGTCGTCGTAGCATAGCGCAGTGACGTCGTTTCTTTCTCGTCGTTTGTTTCAATCCCTCTGGAACAGAACGCGCACGGCACGTTTTCTATTCTTCTGATTCCCTCGTTTTCCTGGGCTTCTGTTCTGTCAATCCCTTCTATATATTTTTTCTCTCCATTCCATTCGCAGCTCTGTGATCAAGCATCAGAGCGCTACATGGACATTCCCGGGAGTAAAGAATCGCGATCAGACATCGTCTGGTCGTGTCAGTAATATTGTGGTGTTTAGAAATAATTGACGTTTCGATCATTTCAAGTAAGCCCGTTGAAAATCAGTGATCTTAACGTGCAGCTGGTATTCGGAACTCGAGCAATGAAATTCACACATGACGTGTTAGCATTTAATTCGTACAAACTTTTGTTTGCTACCTTGTGATTCCGAGCATCAAGCTATAGTTTTATAGTCGAACGCATTGACCATGTTGACCTCCTTTGCTTAACATGGTGAAAGTGGTCGTCGATGTTAGAAAAAGGATAAAAAAAAGAAGTAAAATTACTAGCGTGATAGCGCATTTACTTTTAGAGTTTTACTTAATTTAATTTAAAGTTTTAATATGAAATTTAATATATACCTTATCGCTGATCGTTATCCAAACGAGTTATCTAAACGTTATTGTCGTTAAGTCACTGTAAAGTTTCAATTTTATTATTATTGAATAAGTTATTCGACTCCAAAGTGTCGTTTCATATTAGCTTCCGTTTCATCGGTTGTCTGAATCGCTGTAGGAGGCTACGATTCGTGTGATAATATGGTCTTATAATTCTTCACCATCGAATTACGTCCTCAATGTTGCAAGTATTGCATGAACGTCTTTCGTTAAAAATATTATTACTGCCTTGAACCAACTTTTAATATCGATTCCTGTTTATAATCAATTTTACCTGTATGTGGTAAAGTAAAAATACGTATAACTATGGTTCTACAGTGACTATCATACAATATATATATATTGGATTATTTAACACTGATAGACTATCAGGTCGAAAATTTTGATACCTGAGATTTATTGATTATTCAATCACGTAATTAGTTTACTTAATTCTTCAGCCTTATTCTTTCCCAGTCAAGTAGAACATTTTTTTGAATTTCTTCATCCCATCCCCATTACTATTAACTAAAACTATTAACATATTTTATAATTAATAATTAGTCTCATGAATGATACTTTTAGAAGTACACTTACTAAAGAAAAAAGAAAAAGGAAAGCTGGTCTTAAAACAAAATTGAAATTTTGTTAGAATTGAAAGTGCAAATACATTCTATATATCGGGGAGAAGGATGAATATTTTGGATAAAAATTGAGTTAAGGATATACTTTTGTAGTTTTGAAAATGTCCCTCTTTGTTCTTGTTCCTGCAAACAGCGCTCGTGTAAAAAGGTGCAATTTTAGATATAAAGAGTGACGTTCGAAAAACCAGGGTCGTTTTACCGATAAAAATTGAAAATAAAACAAATTTGGTAAAATGTCTTATGAATTATACATACATAGAAATGATATGAACGTATAGATATATATATATATTTTTTATAAATATTAAACTACAGCTAGGTTTGAAATGAGCTTTGATAATCGATAATTGACGCGTGGTTGTAATTGCCAAAAACTTCATCATACATTCCGACATAAAGAAACAAAAAAAATACTATTAAACTATATGATACGAATATTTTGCTTTCAATTGAATATACATTTGTGCTTACATATAAGTCATAAAACAGAGAAAAAAAAGATTGAAGACGAGAGTACAGGTTACACAGATTGATCGATAATATCGAGATTTTGGAAGGACATTACCACCATCGAAACTCTCGATTCAAAGGTACCTGAAGTTGTCTGATTGAGCGTGCTCACTAAACTGCTAATGACACGCGATCTGTTTTTATTTTGTTCAGCGATTGTTGTCGTGATGAAAAGTGCAATGAAACATGACGAGGTGATTCGCAAATACGAGTGCTCCGAATTAATATTGTCAGCTCATAGATAGACGAGTTTATTCATGTTAAGTGTCTTAAAAATTAAGTTAAAATATAAGAGATAAAATAGTACTGCGGATTAACGAGCACACGAACAAATCGCATTGTTGGTTTTGTTTCTCGTTACCGTAATGTGCTATGTTGCATGATATTGGTGCAATAATTTTTTCTTTTTTCCTTTTTTGTTATGACGTGTGCAATAGGGATCAAAAGAATTATGTAGTCTTCCGTACTAAGAAATATTAGGTAAAACACTACCATCATTATTCGTACTAAATTAATTATTTACGTCTATATCGATATTTCCAGAATAAAGTGGCAGCATTGATTATTTAAATGATTTTGCTTTAATTTATTCGTGATAGAGATCAATTACTTTTCTCGGTGATAAATTGATGTAATTCTGAAGTATCATTTCATGGGTTTTTTAAGGTAAAGAATTCGGTAAGTTATCCGGAGTTTCTCATTTTACGATAGTTCATGATTGTACATCCTATAAGGATAGTTCCTATCGAAAGATGATCTCTTTGTCGCTAGGAAGATTTCTTATATTCAACTTCGCAAAAAATGTTATTTCAAAATATACTTGCTATTGTTTCACATAAAAGAACAATTAGAGCAAAATATTTAAATAATTTATGCAATTCTGATAAAATCATACTATAGCTAACGAAAATTTTTAGCTATTCGATCTCGGCGTGACTCCTATCATATTAGTCTAATAGAAAATTGTATATATACATTTGTATGCCTATCTTATAATAAGATTTAGCATATTTAAATGAAAAAATCGTGTCTAGAAGATACGAAATAAGCAGAGCCGTTTTTTGTTTATAAGTGAGCCACGTCTTGAACATACAAAGAGCTTTATAAAAAAAAAAAGTGAAAAAATATAAAAAACTTTCGTCTACTGTAAACATAGGCGAGCTTCTGCTGTCAATTGATCGTTTCTGCGGTCTAAGAAAACGGCTACGACGAATAGTAATCTGATCCCGATATTTAATAATGTTATTAACGATATTAATATTAATATATTCAATATTGTTTTAAAATAGTCTTCCATAATTTATTCGTCAACCCCTTCATTATATCGTGTAATATATTGTATACACATTTTGAAATATCTATTTAATTATAACATATAAAAAAAAGTAAAATTGCTTCCATTTTCTTCAGTTCAATTTGACCTATGATAAAGTAACAAAATATATTCATTTTAACTGACTGTAATTTGTTTATTAATTTTGTCATAATTAATTTTTAATATACAAATATTAAGTTACGTATACTTCAAAATTTTAACGAATACATAATTATGTCCTGAAAAATATTTTGTATAAAAATCAACGTCTATTCTTGTTCTCTTAGATATTTTTCGGTCTTCCCTGTTTGGAAGAATATATTAACATAGTACATTTTTGTTTGTCGAGTTATTATTCACTAATAAATTTTACGTAAATCTCTATGATTCTCTTATATTAACAATATAAAAAGTATGAACAAAATGTCTTAAGTTGATTTGCTGAAAGACATCCTTTGATGCCTATATTTATACATATATATAAATATGTATATATTGCATGCCTAGTAAGGCACTGTCGTTATAACAAACTTACACATACGCACGGATAATCTGTTGCGATAATACACTTAATAGTGTACAATTTTTATGTAGGCGCTTGGTGAGATCACCTATTATAAAGAAAACTATTTCTATTAAATTTCTTGCATGCTGAATCAAATGTTGTGTATGTGCATATATATACATTTATATGCATGTGTTATATATACCTACATACACACGCGCGCACATACACACAGGGACACACGGACGCGTACGCACATACACATATATGGATGTACTATTCTTTAATAATATATAATTTGCTTACGTGATGAGAACCATGAATACACTAACGAGACTAAAATGTAATTTATACTCAAATGAGTTATCTATCACAACGTGGACACGCGAGTTCATCTCACTGTGCTAGTATAATAATGTATATTTCTTAGCATGTTTGGCAGTGAAGTACCATATATTTGTGACATGTTTTTATGTTTGTTATTTTTACGTCACATTTTCGATCTGTTGTATTTTAATTATTTGATAACTTAAAAATCTCTAACAGAAAAATTATGCTAATTGTTCTTTATGTACGTTTCTTGGACGTGTAAATGACTTTTCACATTATCCTAATAGCGAACTGTTATTCGCATCGTTGTATCAAACGCTCACTGTACACAATACATTATAAAAAATTTATCTACTATATTTGATATATTAGTAAATATACTACGTACTATATAATTAGGTACAACTTGGAATTGTGCGCAAGTGCATTTTATATAAAACGTAAAAAAAGTTCTTTTAATGAACTGAAGTAATTCAAACTTCGTTAAATCCTACTGTACTAAGAGCCAACCGAATACTGAGATCTCAACTTTAAACAACTACAAGAAGATGTTAGACATATTGCGTAAAAAAATAACGATAATTCATTGTTCTTCTTGAGTTTCAGCAGCTTATGTGTTAAATTCGGTGGGCTGAATAACGATTATCGAAATTTTTTCCACCTAAAAGTCATTGCTTCATAAATTGCATAATAAAAATTAGTTCACCACTAATCACTTCTGGAAATTACTTTTTACATGTACAAAAGTTATTCTACTCCTTTTTAACAATTTACATTGCGGTTTCCAAAGGTTGACTTTTGCTTCGTGCTCCAGACGAAAGTTGCGTTAATTCTGTAGGCTCATTTGCCAAAAATACATCTAAATTAGTCTCTAATAAAGTCTCGCTTTTTGAACGTAAAGGTTTCTCTTCTCCAGTATCCAAGTTAGTTTCTAATAATGCCTCACTCCTAGGTCTGTCTTCGTGATAATGATAAGGGTGAGGCGGTATTGGAGGATTAAAATTCGGAGCATACTCTGGAACAGGTTCTGATACCTGACTTGGTGTCAATATCGTATTATCATAATTACGTTTCGAGTCATAATCCATTGGACTGTAAGATGCTGATACTTCAATGTCACGTTTTAATTCGCTAATTGAATCAGTTAAGGCAAGACTGGAATTCAGTGGAAGTGTAGAGGTATTATTAAGATAAGAACTCTCATTAGTGGCATCAACAGCTGGAGTTTCATCAGTGGTTGTTTCTGTAGTGGATTCTATGGGCCAATCGTTGGTGCTTCTCGAGGTAAACGTAGAATGATTTCTAAAACCTTCATTACGATAAGTTAAATCAAATACTGGATTATCCCCACTTTGCGGAGCACCATATTTCTGGGCAGTGCTCTTGAAGTCGCTGGTACTCGGAGAATATCTTGGATTATGTGCTTCGTAGACATCATAACTTTGATTATCTTCCATAGACGAATTTAATTGAGATTTGTCCATTGAATCTATACTTCCACCATTTAACATTCTCCTGTAATCTAGGGACTTTGAATTTAAAGTATCTGTAGAGTGTTTTGTCTGAAAATAATATTTCCGCAATGATAATGATACAATGATTGAAATAGAAAAATTATCTGAAATATACTATTAATATTGTTAAAAAAAAATGTACCGCAATAGGTTTGCGTCGGTATGCAAGTTCAGTAAATCCAGAGGTGGAGCCAACTGATCGTAAAGAATGCAAAGATTGTCGGATTGAATTCCGTCTTTCTAATCTTTCGAGATTTCTTCTTTTTGATTTAGACGCCCAAAGTGCAATAGCGGCTGTTAATAATGCAAGAGCTACACCGGCTGACACTAACACAGCCACTGCAACTATATCCTTCCTCCAAGATAATGGATCAATATCTACTCTAGGATCTAGAATAAAAAATATATCCTTTATCATCTTCTAAGAATCACAATAACTATCACAAAACATACCGATTTCACAAATAAAGGGACTTGGCTGAGCACAGTAGTCAACTTCAATAGTTTGATACGTGAAAGTTGTGCATTGATCCACGCGATCTAACTGTTGCACCCAAGCACGATCAGAATAATCGTATCGTATCTGTTGTTTCCGTAAAAATTGCCAAAGCTCCAAATAGTTGCCCATGATAAATGGCATAGACGCGTTTACAGACTAAGAATATAGAGACAAATTTTATGAAATAAGTTTATAAATAAAATAACTATATATATATTAAGAAGTAAATAATCAATCATTTACTCTGCAAAAATCTCGAGCACTATAAAAATCCATAGGAGCACCAATGTATATATAGCATGTGTCGCCCACCAGATCCCACGCTGGTGGACATTTACCATTTAAGACAGACTTGTTACTCATGTGGAAAGGTTGATAATCAACTTGTAGCAATTCTGGAGAATCTCCTCTATCTCTAATCCTACCAGCAACAGCTAACGTTTCGTTATATCCCCACCAATTGTGTCGTGCATCTATGTGAGATCTCCACATTTCTATTTGCCTGTACAATTAAAAATTAAATTATGTTATTAATATTTAATGTAATAGATTATGTTAATAAGTATAAAGTTACACATACTGTGATCTATTTGTTGTAAGCATTTCATAATCATTATCTGGATTGAAGAAAACGTTATCCACATATTGTTGACCAGGAGTACCAGCAACTACTGTGCTGCGACCATTACGATCTACTGCATAATTTCTGAAATAATTTTTCGTAAAATTTATAAATGAAATTTTTTATATTAAATGCCAGTAAAAAAATATATACTTATAGAAGCCATTATGAGATGTGCTTTGATAGATAGGTAAACGAACTCCTTCGAATCCGGAGATTTCCAAAAGATGCGCACCAAGATTGCCATGCAAATAATTTAGAGTCATATTACTGACTACTTGTTTTAAAACAATATTATTGTCATAAGGAGCATTGTTTTTTGTAAAATAATTTCTGAATATAGTAACTTCTTGATAAGGACTGCTTTGTCGCCCTTCCACATATCTGTAACGAAGTTGAATAACATTGGAGTCACTCTAATTTAAAAAATTATAGATATGCTTTTGTACGTACAAAGCAGGTTTATTAAAATTTTCTGCAAAAACGTTATTGTGGATCCATCCTTCCAAAGACGTTGCTGAACCTCTGGAATCAGCTCGAATCGAAAGACCACCTTGATTTTTTCGAACAGCGTTATTCTAAAATGTTCAACACATAAATAAAAGAAATTACAAGTAATTAAAGAATATTTTAATAAATATAAAAATGCTTACTCTAAAATATAAAGACTGAGTATTTTGAATATCTAACCATACAGCGGACTTGCAGGTTGAAAAATTACCATAAAGTTTCTCGCAATTATTTATGAATTGATTACGTTCAAGAGTCATTATAGCATTGACTTCGCCAGCACTAGCATATTTAATTGCGCCTTCACGGCAGTTAGATATCACAGAATAAGAAATATTATGTTGCACATCACGATCTATGCAAACAAAGAAAATATAATACGTAATATAACATCAATATTTAGTATCCCAGTTATGTATTCATATTCCTTACTGAATCCAATGGCAGAAATTGGTAGAGTAACTACTTCTGCAATAAATCCATGTACATTGCTTGCACCATTAGCAAATAGGCTTACACTAAGACTTGGTCCTTGAGTTTTAAATAATTTTTTCTCATCGAGACTATTAGCTTCTAAGTGACCTATGCTTTTGGCAGTGATGTTGTAAATGTCTCCATCATATAAAGTAATGCTATCAGTTCGACCAAATTTTCCAGTAGAGTTAAATAAATTAAATTGCAAAAGCCTACAAAATTGTAAATTATAATTATGTAATCAAAAATGAAAAGGACGATTGATAACATACTGGCAAAAATGCAAACCTAAATCCGAAAGGTTTTGCTCTATAAACACTGCGAAAAATCTTAACACAATTCACGGGATGATTGTCATATTTATAATAAACTATAACTCGCTCTTCCAATGTAATTTCTTTAGTAGTATCACAAATATCGATCATGCTGAATAAATGATAAGGAATACTAAGATCTTTAATTGGAGTAAATGAACTTTCATCTGCCTCCCGACCTTCTCCAGTTATTGAAAGTACGTTCACGCCATTTCCAAGTATGTTATCGATTGTGTTAAATAGTAATTCGACCTATGGATTAACAAACAAACCAGTAAGTGAATTAACAAATAACAAATCTGATTAGTTATAAAAGAATGTCATAATTTGATACGAACCGTATGAGTTGGTGATATCACGTTAATACCGTGATAAGCACTGCGAGTTATGTTAACATGTGTTATCGTTGGGGATTTCATAATTGTTTGTAAAGCAGCTGATTTTTCAAAGTGCAAAATACCAGCACCAATTATATTGATATATTTTAATATAGATTCAACACGTCTTAGTGTTTCGTGAGTCACAACATCGTGAATACGATGTTCATACAAATGATGTTCAAATTCACTATTTGCAATTCTTATTCCACCCCAATAATCATGAGCATCATCTAAATTCCGTTTTCCACAACTTATAAAAACGAATTGACTGTCCCATGGGCATTCATGTCGATGGCCGTATAACTGGCCATTTAGTCTAATTTGGCAGTCTTCCAATTTTTCCTCTTTTCCACTGCACTGAAATGTAGTGGAAATTTAAATATTTGGTGCATTTGAACTAATACAATGGATGAGTTTAAAGTATTTAAAATTTATACGTACCTGCAGTGGTTCAGGCCATGACCAAACGCGTATTAAAGAACCAGGATGAAGCTCGTATCTTCTATCATAGGATACGTAGACATTAAGTGAATCGTGACCCAATTGTCGACAGGCTACTTGTGCATTTCTTTCAGTAAACCTAGTATCACATAAAGGGATCCACTGTAAAGTTGTTTTATTGAAGAATTCCAAAAATCCTGCAAGAATATAAATAAATATCTGTGATAAAATCTAAATATCTAAAATAAATGTCCTAATAGTATTTTTTTAATAGTAATTTGTTGTATCACTACATGTGTTAATTAAGGCCTTGCCTTCATTATATAAAGAGGAACATCGTCCATCTTTACAAAGACGTATAGTTTCCTCCGATACAGAAACAATATTTCCACTTCTTCTTAATTTCTCATTTGTAGATTCGTTAACATTTTTACGTTCCATTGGTTTCATTATAATTTCATGATCGGGCGCACCTACAGCTTTCAGTGTGCCAAGAACAAGAATTCCAACATTGGGAGCAAATTCCATAACAACATCCGGATAAATATGTAATGTGGCTTCAGGCATAATTGTGATGTCCGATCTTACAAAGTAGGGTTTGTCTCTAGCATAGATGGATAGATTTTCTATTATACGTCCACCTAAATTATCTAGATCTATCTCTTTTCCAATCTGCCAGGATGCAGATACTGAAGAATCAAAAGTATCACTGGTTAAGAAAGGTCGGTAATTTGCAACTGCATGATTATTCCAGTCATCAAAATCAAAAATACTTTGCCTATAAATACATAATAATATATAACATTTAGAATAAATATATTTATTATGTAAATATTTCATAAATTAGTTACCGTATTTCAGTATCATTGGTAGTTCCCCACCAATTTTCTGTAACATCGACTTCATTATTGATTTTAGCTGTCCTAATGCCAGCCAATAATTCATAATCCAAGGAATTATCACCGAATAAATTTCTGTTTATCTGAACTTTTTGTATACCATGAAAACCAACAACATAGCTAGGACTATCGTCAATACGACGGGGTCCCATAGCAGCTAGATCATAACTATTTCGCTTGACCTCATTATTATAGAAACGAGCGTCGACATTTCCCAAAATTTCAGACTGACTATCTGCCTTGAATTCTACCATGTATATCCCAGTATTACTCTCTATATAATTATTATTAATTTGCATTTTCTTTTCCATTCCTCGAATGGAAATCAAACCGGTTTTACATTGATTTCCCTCAAATCGATTATGAGAAATATTCAAAGTAGTGTAGTGTCCATCAATTATGAAGCCAAATTGCTCGTTGTTTCGCCATGTATTATTTCCAAAGTATAAAGTATGCGTGAAATTCTCATTATATTGCCATACATCAGGCAAAAGTACTTCAAAACCTCCTCTTTTATTTCTTTCAATTGTACTATCTTGCATTATCCAATGAAAAAGATTATTCGAATGTCTTGCATCACGACTGAATTGATATATTCCTTTACCATTGTCCGTAATTAAACTGTCATTAATATGAATTGCAATCTCAGACATATTAGTTTGAAAAATGTTCCAATGAGGAGAATGTATGTAAATAGCTTCTTCTTGATTATGAGAAACTTCACAAGCAACCAGTTGTATAGTTTCATTTGCTTTTCGAAGAAAATGGTCACCAATTTCGTCCAGATACCGATTATAAAAAGACGCAAGTATACCTTTCTTATTATTCTTGATTTTAGTTTTAGTTACCTCCAATGTTGGAATAGGGCCTTTTGAAATTTTCCTTCGTGTATCCTTTAAATAAAATATTATATAGCTTTTAAATATCATAAATGTTTGTTATTTTAATCCCCATACCTGTATTGGAGCTTGCAGAGCTGTGATAACAATAACAGCGCCTCCAAGTGCGTTTGAGCCACTGTCATATTCTAAAATTACAGCAAAAGAAGTTGATGTTACAGGAAATATTGCTAAATCACGTTTCAAGTGCCAAATTTCCTGACTAGGATAAACATATTGCGAGTCATGTAAGATAATCTGCTCTGTACTACGATTTTCAATAGGATTTAGAAGTTGAATACCGATAACGTAGCCCGGTGTACACTGTAAAATTAAAAAAAGTAACATTATCTTTTAGAAGAAAAATTTTTAACGAAAAGAACAGCTATCTCTATTAATGTACTTACTTTAATAAGAATACGTTTTCGAATAGGATCACCGGTAACTTTAATCGTTATCATATACTTAGTTTCTTCATTTGCTAATTCAACGTCTTGCATATAATCTGGTATAACTACTGGATTATATGAGGAATCAATTAAATCTGGTACACGCAAAAACCATCCTGCAAATTCTCTTTGTTGAACTGCAGAAAGAGCAGGATTGTGCCTTATCCCTGCAACTTTATTATTTTCAATTCGAGAATTAATAATTTTCATTCCTAATTGTTTGAAACTGATTCCACTGCCTCCATTTTGTGAGAAATCACTATTTCTGACTGTATTAACAGCATTTACAGAGTATATGTCTGAGTATAAGATTCCTAAACCATCTTGTAAATTATCAATTATTCTAACACTGTCCAGTGAGTGTCTTGAAAAATCAATTTGAAGAGCTATAAAAATTTAAGCAATTTTTATATTTTATATATAGATCTTCTTAATGTTTATGATATAAAATATTACCTGGTTTAAAAGAATTTGTGGTGTAATCAAGTAAACCTGCTTTTTCTATCGTTACAAACTGTAGATCGCTTCTTAAAGCCAACGGCCCTAGTCGAAGACCTGCCCACGCAGCTTCTGAACATCTAACGCCCACGTCGTTCTCGTGAGTGCAAGAATTCTCAAAATTCTGCTCTGTTTCTGCTTTACACTTCGATATATCGTTATCATATTCAGTGCACCTAACGTTACTTAAAACAATATCTTCATTGATACCAGCGTTTGGAATTTGCGATCGTTCCATAAGCCAATTATCAGGGTCTAAAGTGAAACCTAATTGATGACAGACAAGGGCTGCATCCTGAATTGTCCAACCGTAATTACAAACTGTTCCCCATTTTTCACCTACTTTTACCTGTTGAATAGACGTTAAAAATTCGTATATTTTATTTTTTAATGTACACAAATTTTAAATAAGTTATTTTTACCTGTAGTCTTCCTTCAAGATTAGTTTTTCCTCCAAGGAGCCTTACAGGCATAAGGTCCATTTCATTTATTTCACTGAGCCCTTCATTCATAAGAGTTTCGTTACCTGAATCCATGAGAAGTTCTTCTTTCAAAGTAAATAAAATATCACTTGGTCTTTTTCCACGAGCATCTAATGTTCCAGCGACCATCATTCCTACGGCTGGTGGAAAACGTAAACTAACTCCAGGATGGAGAATCAATTTTCCACCCGGACGTATATTAATATCTCTCTCGACCATGTATTCTCCAGCATTTAATGATTCCTGGCCATCGACTTCACCGCCAACTAAATTTGTACCAGTTGTAACGAATGGTGGTACAAATGTTGGATTTGAAATGATCGTGTTGGCTCCTGGATTGCTACTGTGCAACAAATACGGCAAATACTGAATTTTGGCTAGATTGTATCTGTCTTTCCTGAAATAAAATAATATATTAAAAACATTGTTTATTATAAAATTTATAAAATAATTATACAATTAAATAATACAACCTATGAAACAATCTCTCAAATATATTATTTTCTTCAGTAAATCCAAGCCAATTGTAAGTACAATTAATAATTTTACTCTGATCCTCCAAGTGGGAGCCAATTTCGTATCGTGATTCAGGATTATGTAAAATATTACGAAAAACTTCAACATTGCTTGATGAAACAACAACTATAGCCGCGACTCTAGAACGCGGAATTAATCTGGATCTCATAGCAGTGCTACGATCAAACATTTCTCGAACACGATTATCACGTAAGAAATTTCTGGTGAATAATAATGTCTGAACGTCACTATACGGTGAAAGACCAATACTGACTACAAAGGTTCCACGATTATTATAAAATTCGTTATGTCTAATAATAATATCCACAGGCAAAATATTAAATTCTTCATAGAGAGGATTCCTGATTAATATACAGCCATTAGATTGTTCTCTAAAATGATTGTATTCTATTGTTGCTTTTAAATTAAGAGCAGGACTCAATTTGATCGCCAACTTTGTATTTTGTACGAAAGAATTGTGACCAATTTGGAGTCTTAACAATCCTGTATCCTGTTTCCAACTAGACTCCACTTGCACCGCAGTCTCGGCGCTATTATTCAACCAATTACCCGTCACATTCACATACGAAGTGCCAGTTGCATTGCCAATCTGCAGATAATGTAAACATCAACAAGTTAACATATCTAGATTTATAACGATACAGATTAATTTAGCTTTACTTATATCTAATTTGACAAAAAACAAGTGCAAATGTATGTTAGAGTGTTAGGTAAAAAAAATTTAATAAAGTATAGTTAGTTTTAAAGCAAACGATTTCTACTAATTTATTTATTCGTATAATGTGCACTTACTAGGATGCCAATATCTTTGTTCCGAAATATTTGTGAGTATTCAACTACAGTAGTCTGATTAAAATAAACATATTCGATAGTTGTGCTGTCATTCAACCATACTGCAAAACCATAACCCTGATTAGAGGAAATACTTGTCCGAGACACATTACGATTTCCTCCCGTATGAGTGATGTTCACGCCGTCCCCTGAATTAAAAGATATACGACTACTCGTAATATTCACATCCGCAGCTCCACCCAATACATGCACACCAGCTAAGTGTTTATTGCTGGATACGGAAGTTTCATGAACGTGTAGAGCTGACCGTAGTTTCTCTACTGCAATTCCTCTCCCATTGTTACTCGCTATGACGCTTCCAGTCACATTCAGATCGTAAGCTTTCTCTAGAGTAAAAAACAAATAGTATTCTTAATACAGTTACCAGATATAAATAAGTAGATCAATTTCTTTAACTTAGAAAAGAGAATCGAAGTATTACAAATACTGCTATTACTATTTCAAAACAATTGTTAATGATTTATAGAAATAGAAATATTTATAATTAAATACCCTTATATTAATTTTAAATTATACTTCATAGCATTAAATTTTAAGAAGTTCAGTAAAATCCTCAACTTCATTAAGGACTTACTATAGCTCGAAGACAGTCGCACAAAAACGATTGTGTTCGTGCGTGGTTCAGCGATAAATTTTACATACAAATTCTGTCGACTCGTCGTAACACTTTGTGGTAACGAGTCATTTTTGACTTTTACTCTAGCTAACATCTTTTCCGTTTCGCCTATTCCATCAAACACTTCTATCGTTGCACTGTTATTTATGTCAGTCTTCATTTGCAAAAAATGAATAGTTAACACATGCCCTTGTCTCGTAAAAATATGCTAAAATGATATATTGGACATTACATTCTATTTCAGTTGAGATGATTACTTATGAAATAACTTATAATCTCATTTACTTGTGGACATCGTTTCGTATTAGGTGTATATTTACTCTGTTCCATAGATATTATAACAGGAAAGGTTTGACTGGCCGTAGTTGGAAACGTGCATAAATCAAACACCTCTGTACGATCCAATTTATCATCAGGTCGTTCATCAAAATGAACATATTTAATTCCATCAGCCCCGTTATCTAATACATTACAATCATTAATATGTGTCATTCCAGATGAACTGTTTACGTAAATCCCATATCCTGTAATTTAACAATGGAATAATATTGAAGTACTACCTGTACAAAAAAAAATTTTACTCGATTATTCGATCAATGATACTAGAATGAAACTTACCCCTATTGTTTTGAATGGTACTATTGTTGATTATAATAGGAGCGTCTGGTGTGGTAACATTAATACCTGTAAAGGCTGCATGCAGAACAGAAATCGATTCCATTTGCGGTGGAACACCCTCGATATCGATCGCAGAGGTAACATTATATTCCCGACCTGTTCCTGCATGTCTTTTAAAAGAAAACAAAATTACCAAAAACTTTCCATTAGCTTCTATTCTTGAAACACAACACCGGTTTTAAATATTTAATAGAAATGCTTACTCTATTATAACGTTTTGTAAAATTGACTTTGATCTTCGTATGTAAAGTGTATTTTCTTGAATCAGTGGTCGACTATACAATGCATCTTCGAAACGAATGCCTCGCCAATGTTTAATTGCTTTTGTGGCACCATCGTGACGGGGTAAACACGATATTCCAAGATCAGGATGATAATCTAAAATCGTACTGTATCCTTTATCTTTTACAGGCATATACATCTATAAGTTTAATTAAAACTTTACCACAGACGCCACCACCAAGTTGCCTTTCAGACCATTTCTCGCAGCTTGTTAAAGAGGATTCCGTGCCTCTACAACCCGGTTGCTCGTAAAGCAATCGTGGTTTTGCAGGCCATTGTCGATCCATCCACGACCACCATCTTCCACCCTGGAAACCGAGCTGCCTGCATGCTGTTTCCAGATCGGCCCGAGTCCAACTATACATTAACATATCAAAGTGTTAAAATTATTTAAAAAAAAGAGCTTTGTTTTTTAAAAAATGAGAACTTACTTTCGCGAATTCGTGCAAACAGCTCTCCAATCGTTACTATGGAAAAGTTCCAATCTACCTTCAAGTGGAGTTGGTCCATCGACCAGACGTATCAGAAGCGGTGATTCGACAGGATGAATCTGATTATTCGTTTCTGCCGCAGTTAATATAATTGGCGCTTGTGGCTGCCCCTTAAATAAAAAATTAACAATAATATATACATCTGACATTTGGAACTTCTTATACGGTATTGGTGCTCAAGATTGCTCCTCAAAAGTTCAGTATTTAATTTTCGGAATTTAATATTCGGTTGTTAACGTTTGCCATTTGGTACTTAGAAAACGACACTCTAATGTTCGAATATTCTATATATTCTATATATTCGTTCAATTCTAAACACTCGACATTCGGTATTAAATATCAAATTCCCAAACCACAAGCAATCCTTTTTATTTTCGAACTATCTTTATAGCCTTCGTGGTCTATAAATAAAGGTTCATTCTTTCAAGAATTAATCACGAAGGTGAAGGGAAGATCTCGTCAGAGCACGAGCATAAGAGGATTAGTGAGGTCGGGGGTTAACAGTTCAGGCCAAGAACCGCTGTTTGATCCGTGACCTAAGACGCACCACACGGTGGAGGCGGAGCAGTGTAGAGCTGATTCACTCGTTCATGTTTTTTACACTGTGAGCGGCTCTTCGTGTCCCGTTCTTTAATCGAGTCATTAGTTGCCTTCTTCTCGGCCACTTTCGCCAACTGCCCTCGCGGAAACGCGACAATTAGAAATCCCCTATTTAAATGGATTACTTCCACTCATTTTCTTTCAACCCCAATGGGGTTCTCCCTATCGGTATCACCGGTGAATAGCTCCACCTTCAAGCCTTTAAATGCCTATCAGATGTTGGTCACGCGAGCGTTAAAAATAGTAAGCAATTTCTCGGGATGTAAAACTTCTGAAAATATAAAACTATCGACGTTGTTAAATAATATTGTAGTATATAAATAACATTTTTAAAAGTGAAAAAGCTAATAAATCTCTTGCTAATATAGTAAAAAAGCTATTATTATTGAAATCGGCAATGATCGGAACTTTTCAGCCACGTTGTCGTAAGGTTCGCCAGACAGCAGCTAATTATATAAAGGCTGAGCAGTGAAAATGTAGCTCATTTGTCAATTCGATTTCAGCTCGGACTGATGGAAATTTTAATCGAAATTTTGACTCTAAAATATGCGAAAGAGGTGAACGGTGATCATCAACGAATATCAGGTATTAAATGATAAGTATTCTCTTCTCCGCTAATTATTTTTTCAATTATCATTTCACGATTGCTCAAGAGAACCGACTCCCTGCATAACATACTCTCGTGCACTTGATAGCTCCTTGCTCTCTTGAGCCACTCTCGATTCGATTTCCAAACCTTCTTCAATCGCTGTCTACCTGAGACATGCCACAAGTTCGTTGGTATTTACGTCATCAGCCTTAGCGGTGGTGTCAAGGCAAAGTTCCGTAGCCCTAGTCTACCTGGGTACCTGTCCATACTCGGCCAGGATATAGGCCCTGTAGTACAGATGACCATAACGTATCATACCGTTTGCCATCAGACCTCATCAGACCTCAATTAACTTCTTCTACCAGATAAAGCACAGTGCGTTCGACTACTAGACCTCGCTAGGGACCTTCGATTTGTCCATGGGAGTATCATTGGTTCAATATTTCACCCTCGTTCTTGTATAAGATGTGTCGTGGTTGCCGGTGACTCGACTTCAGCGAATACTGATCAGCGAAGAGTGCTGAAACATGGAATTATCTTGTGCACGGGAGTGCGTCGTGTCGACTGTTGATCTCTTGAACAATCGCGAACTCGTTCGGCCTGTGACTTTAACTTTTGTTCCATTGTTCGTATTTCCTTAGTTCTATTCGTTTTCGAGTAAATTTAACCGTCCTAGAAAATAATTTAAAATTAGAAAAGCAATTTTACAATAGTAGAACAGTGGAGAATAGTATACCAAATCGAATCCTCTATTGTAAGGCACAACATTTTGAGCAAGGTGTATGCAACTTCGTGTTCTTATTCTCGATTTAAGTTAGATAAGTATATCCTTAATACAGAATGCACCAATAGGACGACCAATATAAAACCCTTAAGGCCAAGGTCCCGATACTAACAGCAATTATCTCTGGTGAGATTTGGTAATTGGTAATTACTCCAAGCTAAGAGCTGCGCACGTAACGATTGTATTGGAATGCAAATTAAAGGAGATTGAACTAGTTATAAGTGTGCTGTGCGTTTTCACATCGTGGGACATCATCATCGATGATGGTTATTTCTTTATTTAACCGTTATTTCTTTATAACAATTATAAAGAACAAAAATCTGTGAAGATACCGAGTCTATAATTTTTCAACAATTTACGGTTTTGCAAAGTCAAGTGGAAAATTAATTTAACAATTGATATAGAACCGATATGAGAATATATGAATGCAATACATAAGTGCTAACTAGGACCGTGACCGTAACCGTAACCGATACCGAACTGAAATAAAACCGATATTTCCAAAGTTACTGGAATCGTAAACGAAACTGATTTCTCAATTTCCACCATGTCTCATAGACATGACATAGATAAACAAATGGGATATATGATCAAACAAAAATGGAAATAAATAGAATTTCGAAGAAATCAGAATACAAAGAAATAAATAACAAATTAAAGGTGTAATTCGTAGAACTAATTTACACGGTTTTAAACCAAACCCGAACCTAACCCAAATCATCCTCAAGTCCTACCTGTGCTCTTATCTTCCTTGAAAAGGAAAGGAAAAAGAAAAGAAAAAACCGAAATTGTAAAGAAGATAAGATACAATGAGATTAAAAAGAAATCTGTTTCGTTAGAAAGGTATATTTACTTCACGATTACCGGGATATTAATAATATCCATTCTAGACAACAGCTCGAATACTTTACGTATATACGCAACGTACGAACAGCACGATCGCCACAGCTACAGCACAACAGCTACGTGATGCGAATAAAGTAACAATCAGCTCAGCTTGCGTGTTTCTGGAATTTCCGGTCATTCAGCGCCCTTTGATAGAGACTCCATCGCTCGAATCCTCTTTTTTCGTACTTTCCTCTCGCGGCCGATTCCTTGCCGTGTTCCTTTCCACGATCCTATCGATTCCGCAACTTCGGCTTTACTTTCAATTCTGTTCCGTGGAACGAGAAACAGTTACGAAGTTAATTATTTCTTGTTATTTGTAAATCGTGAAACCTTCCACCGGCAACCGTTGCTCTTCCGGAAGGGAGTCGAAAGAAGCGCGTTCGGACGAAGCGGGACTAACTAGCGCGTAACGAGAGGCAAACCGATCCTCAGGGTACATTCGAGAGCCAGGCGGATTCTAATTGTACCGGAAAGACAGATTTAAAGCGTATACAACGTATATAGAGTTACCTCGGGAACGCATTTCTAGAGGATAAAATTTCACTGCGCACAGGGGAGGGATAATACGCTCTTTAAAGGAAAAATTGGAATACCCTCGTTAAAGATACTTTTGATTAATTATTAGAAACTCCTTCTATAATATAGTGTTGCATTCGTGATGAAATGTCATAATGTAAAGATGATGAAGATCAACCATATCTGTAATGAAGTTTAATATTAATTTATAATTAATAATAATGGTGAGTTTAGGCTTCTAAAGCCTGTTTTATATCAAAATATAATATAAAATAATACGTACAGTATATATATTTTTATTCCCATGCGAAATTAATTTCACGATTAGCAGAAAATCCATGTTTTTTTTAATGAAGATTAAACAATCATCCTTTAAAGTATTAAAATAACATTCTTTTCAATTACATATACGGAACTTTTGAGTATACATTTTTGGAACATATTTTTATTATAGTGCAGGGGCCCGAGGTAACTGCCTTCACCGCCTATATAAATATCCACCATTGATAACTAAATAAAATTTATTATAAGAACTATATATCAAAATAACACGTAAATAATTCAAATATTTTAACTGTTAAAACAATTCTTAAACAGAACATTAATTAATTGTTGATTTTTAATTATTCAAGACAGATGCAATTAACGTCTTTCTTTAACAGTCAGAACTTCCAATTGTATTTTACTACGGTCCTGAATCGATGAAACTGTAATGTAACAAAAATGTAGATATAGTTTCTTATCGCTTATCAGCGCCATAATAATATCGATTCTATGGAGCGATACATTTATCGTTTGGACAAAAAAGTATAAAATTCGTAAAATATATCATTGAGTAACACGGTATTAATTACATCAATAAGTTTGCAGAAATAAAAACAGACTTCCTTACTTATTGTGAAATCCAACTGGAAACGTAATTGTAAAACTTTCTGGGAATTTGAATTATTACCCCCCGTCACTTCATGTTCCATAGAAACACGTGCCCAATCGTACGTCCAGATGAGTCACGTTCATTCAGTGCAACCATATCCACACATACATATATTCATACACAGCATTTTTATTCCTGATAAATTAATTTTCCTGCAATTTCTGTAATTTGTTAAGTCAAGTTAACCGATAAAGTTTACTTCCATTTTCTATTATTTTCATCGAAAGTTTGTTCTCCTCCGTCGGTAACTTTTATACAAAAAATCACCAAATCGGTAAGTATGAACATTTCCCTACCATCAAACATATTTTTCATACTATTTTGAAGAATAAATATAGTTTCACTTTTCTACAGTATTACCTTTGCAATTATCATACCACGAACCGTGATTCCGACCATGGGACCAAACCGGATCTCTACTCCTGGTTCTATCACGAGCTCGCTCTCGCGTTCCACGAACAAATCTTCCCGCACCAGATAAGGGCTCTTCGATCTTTCCAATAATCGTTGGCCCCGAACAATATGACTACCGTGCAACTCCGTGAGACCACCATTGGAATTATTACTGACGTTGATGAAAGTCGGCTCGGTATAATAAATAGATGATTGGTCGAACCCTTTCTCTGACTGTCCATAAACAGTCAGAAAAGTTATTAACAAACACAGGACGCGCATTTTGTTGTACACACTCTTAACTTTTTATGTCTAATGTAACTTTTGTCAGACGGATTTTATTATATTAACACTTTAATGAAATCAAAGTTTATGTAGAACATTAATCACTAATTTTAGGAACGATAGTACATTCTGATTTTTTATATTTTTGATGTTTCGTTCAGAAGCTCTGTTATATTTCAATGACACTTGTTGCAACATTTTGACAGATCAGCATGCGCCGGCTTTTAGGAAGATTACGATATTTATTTACAGATAAAATAATACATCAAGTTTTTCTAGGTATCACAGTCCTCGATTTAGAAATCTTCGTTATTTATCGCGATACTAGGATGCGTCACACGATGATTCGATCCATAATGCGTGATCGAATCTATACTTTCACCAAACGTGTCATTACACCGATGCGATATTGATTACTATAAATATGTCATTCTCAATATTCATAGAATCGCACAGTATTTGCACATAAATTTCCTATCGGACGAAGAAATTGTAACAATTTGTCAGATCAATCACATTTCATTACACATTGTTCTTTCACTATTTAGGGGTCTCTTATTACAATTCCATTGTACGTTTCGATATTGAAAATTTTATTCGATTAATTTGAAACACAGAGTTCCTTTGACATTCTCAATTGGAACCCATAAATCATGATCGAGATCGATTTTACACGCGATAATACCAAAACCACCACGCAAACGCAAAGACGCACTGTATTTTAAATTCGAGCATTAACCTTTCCTCTCGATGTACTCCTTCACGCGCGAGAGATCGCAGCTCGACTGTGGCGACTCGGTTGCACCGCTGCCGTTACTCTCCCGTTGTAAAACCTTTCGCCAACAACGATCCAAAAGACGCCGTTCATTTTCACGCATCCGTTCAAAACGACAAGAAAATCTGTTCACCGCTAAATTGTTCTGATATATCACTTTACTAACAATACACACTAGGTATTCTCAAACTTTTTTGTATTCGAAGAAACAATCATTCGATGGTATCAAATAATTTTGTATGATCTATAGCATATTCTTAACGGATAAACAAACGTAAGCTATAGAACGTGGTTTCGTTGAAGCGCAATAGCCACCTGGCGTTACGTTGGGCGCGGTTTTACTGATTCTTGACTTATTATATTCCTGTCGTCTTTCTAGTGGTCGCGCCTTACCTCGCGTCGTTCCCCGGGCTTACTACCGTGCCTACCATAAAACACTATAGTATTGTTACTACTACCACTTACTACGTTGAAAGGTAAAGCTTGTCACGTGACACGGTGCGGTATATACGTCACGCAGGTTGTGAAACAGGTGAGTTCCTTCTTGGAAAACCTGTCTTCGTCTCTTGAACGTCACGACTTTAGGATATCTCTGGATTCATTATACCAATTATATTACTTTATTTTATATAAATTTTGAATTGCACGAAGTTACTAATTTGAATGCATTTAAATAATTTATGTAAAAGAAAAAAAAATATAACATATTCATATATTATCTTATTATCTTAGGTATTTAAATACACTGATTTATATCTATAAATAATATTTCTAATATCTACATAATTTTTATAATATTAATAGCTTATTTATATCTTTAAATAGTTCAAAGCTTGACAAGTAAAATATCTCACAAATAGGATATAGTTTTCGGAGCATATAAAACATTTTAAAACAGTATGTAAACTAGAATATTTTGTAGAACATTTTACATTAATATTTATAAAACTAATGACAAAAATCTTTAAAATATAAATAATGTTTTGTTTTTATCATAAATGAGAAGTTTTTACAGTTTACTACTTTCTCGAGCTTTCAAAAGACGAAAGCCGGCGATAATTGTATGGTGGCGCTACTTAACGGTAACAGATGTCGCTTTGACAAACTAACTGCCAGCTGCTACGTTAACCTGTGATACAATATAAATCGTTATAGTGTAGGTTATTCCATTTTTTACCTTTTATTATTGTATAAATATTACTATATAAGCGTAAGATGATTATATCTAATATTACGTTAGTAGTAGAACAATTAATTGATTCTTAATTGTGATAAATATATACAAATCCCGCCAAAATGACATCATTTTTAACTGATGTATTGATTACAGCAGGTATGTATGCAAATTAAAATACTTAAATATAATCAACATTAGTAATTGAAATATGTAATTAACTACGACAAATTTCAAGTAAAAGTGTCTGTTCTTTTGCATTGCTAAAATAAGAAATATATATGTTCTTTAAAAATCTTGAACTTGTTTTTTGTTTGTCCAATTAGGAAAGTTAGAGAAACTTAATTTACATGAAAAAATATCAGAAATACAGAAAGAAATAGTAAAATTAAAATATGATGTCAAAGATTTTATGGATGATAACTACGTTGAGTTTACGTCAAAACTCACAAGAGATCAACATTTGGTATCAAAAGGAGAAAAATTACTTGAGGAGATGAACGCATTGCAAAAAAGAATAGATGATCAAGTATGTTTAATAAGTTTAATCTTAAAAGATATATATATAGTTTCATTATACTATATTATTCATTCTAGGTCAAAATAGAATTATCTGGTTCCACAAAAGAATTAGAAAATCTTTCTCAAGCATTAAAAGAATCAAACATTATGCTACAGATCTCTAATCAACTATTAACTCTACATGAATACATAAATTCTGTAAAAAATTGTCAAGAAGAAAAACGATACGTAGACGCAGCTGAAATATTATGTCGCATACAAGCCATTTTACACAATCCACAGACTGATTTACGCGATCTCGATATTTACACAGCAATCGAGGAAGAATATTTAAATCTTTATACATCTTTTTTATCCGATACTACATCGTTATTGTACGAACGAATTTGTTGGACCGGCATTGGTGACGAGGATGCAAAAGTCATCACGTTGAGCGTAAAAAATGAATTTGATGACATGGAGGATTTAATTCAGGGTTTGCACCGAATCGATAACCTTTCAAGTAATTTACATACATTCTCAACAACACTTATGGATTACATGATTAGTCCAATTATTAATGACGATTGTTCCGTATATGTAATCGATGAGAAAATTTTCTCTGTTGAAATATTGAACAAAAATAAATCGCCCAGTTATAAAAGCGTGCTCTACAATTTGGAACTGTTATTTAAATTTCTTCATCAGCATTTTAAATTTACAATATATGAGGACAAAACATTCCTAAAAGAAATACAGCCTCATTTGCTTGAACGATTGACAACATCATTGACGAATGATTGTATTTCACGAATTACACCAACATCAAGCGCTGACTTAAAAAACTTTACACCCATTGTTCAAGCAATCAATGATTTTCAATACTTCTTAGTCAAAATCGGTAGGAAATCTGTAAGATTGTTTATTTTTTTGTAGTTAAGTACAATTATAACAATGGATATTTAATGTTTTAGGCTTTATTACAAACGAACAGCTTTTTTTATCGGAATATACGAAGAATATCGATAAGGTATTTATAAAAAAAATTTGCCAGGATTTATTAGCAAAAGCGCGAAGTATTATGAAGAAAGATTTACATGATTGCATTACATATGAACCACAGGCAAGTTCATTTAATACATAACAATGTTAGAAAATGTATGTGATGTAACTTGAATTTCCTCTTAACATTTTAGAAGACATTTGAATTTCAAGCAAATGCAGATGATTACAATGAAATAAAGGCGGATGAAAAATTAAGTTATAATACATTTCAGCTTCCTAAATGTCAGATAAGGTACTACTCAAAAAATTTTGAATTAAGTTAAAAAAGGAACTTATATTGCAAATATAATAATTTTTAGCAAGAGTGCAAAAGAAACGTTAGATCTTGTGAAAAATATCTTGGATGAAGCTTGTAACAGTTCGGATTCTTGCGCGATTCAGTTATTTTACACATGTAGAAATATTTTCGAAATGTATGCAGGATTAGTACCTGAACATCATCAAAAGTTTTTAGAAACTATACCACAACAAGTTGGTGAGAAACTAATAACTTAATGGGCATCGCAAATAAATGAAAATGAAACTTATTTTAATATTATTCCTATGCATTTTTTTTATTTAGCTATGTTTCATAACAACTGTATGTATCTCGCGCATCATCTTCTCACTTTGGGGCACGAATATAGAGACAAATTACCAGAATCCTTACATCATCTTAATTTAACTTTTGCGGATCAAGTATTAATATTAAGAGATGTCGGATCATCGTGTTTTTTAGAGCATATGAAGTATCAGCGGAATATCATTTTCGATATTCTCAAAGAATCTGGTTAATATTAAAAATTTTTTTGTACATCATGGTATATAATACCTACTATTTTTGTATAAGTAATGAATAATTTAAATTCCAAAATAAGGTTTATCAGCATTGAGTCGAACGTCAGAATTACATCCTAGCACTGAGCGTGCAGTAAGACAGTGCATTAGACAGCTGGAATTATTGAAAACTGTTTTGCTAGATGTGTTACCTGTGAATATTTATTGTAGAGCTGTTGGTCAGTTTATATTTCTTTCGTGTATTATATTTCCCAGTATTTGATGATGTTGCAACCGAATTAGTAACATTATTTAATATGATCGTTAAACGTGCACCACAAATATTTCCGGTGAGTTTATGCCGAAAAGATATATGTTTTAATATACTAAAAACTTTTATTATAGATCAATTTATATAAAAAAGTTACATTAAAATTAATTTATTAAAATACTATTTCATTAGGAATTTCGTAAAGTGGAGCTCCTGTAAAATTAAATTGGAATGATATTACGTCATGTCAATAATATCAAGAATAATATTGTGGTTTCAGGATCTTCAGAAAATTCATCAACATGTTAGAAAATGGGACAAATTTTTAGAGCTAATTGAAGTATTGGGTGCATCATTGAAAGAAATTGAAGTTAGATGGAACAACGGTAAAGGACCACTTGCACGAGAATTTACAGCATCCCAAGTTAAACAGTTAATTAGAGCTCTGTTTCAAAATACCGCACGCAGATCAAATTTATTAGCTAGCATAAAATAATACTAAGCTTAAAAATATGTATATAAGAAATAAATGATTTGCATTTATTAATTTTTATAACAAATTATCATTAATGTTAACAGTATAGTTGATATAAAAAGATAATAAAATGAATTCCTTTCAACATAATGTTATTTGAGTATACTGTTAATATTAAAAGAATTCTTATTTAAAACTTTAAGCTTTTGTTTTTTATATTCATTCTGTAATACTTACGTTCCATATATTACCAAAAATTATTAACAGAGCATAGAAATGTATAAAAATCAACACTTAAATTTTGTTCATGTATCTATAAGAACAGGAATTACCATCTACTGGTATATATAAATCTTAAATAATGTAACAACCACTGTTTAAATTTTGTAATTACTGCAAAAAGTCTTCAATTTTTCTTGTATCAGTTCAAATAAGAAATCAGTAAGTATTGAAAATTCTAAAAAAGTAGGCAAGCAGGCAGGCAGGCAGGCAGGGTGGCGGATAGTAGTGAGAGCAAATCATTTAATAGATATCCAATTCCACATCATTTACAGCAATGGCAAACATTATTACCACAATTTCCTTATCTTCCACTTGAGTATCCATAGCAGTAAATACTCCAAAGTTTCCAAATGCAATACTATTTCTGCACATATACTCCAAGGCCATGGTTTAAATTATGTATAATGAATCAATTTTGCAGCTTTTTAAACCTCGATTTTGTATGGCGTATAAAAATTCGTAAGGCAAAGTTGCACAGTCCGATATATACGAGCAGTAGTGTGCATTTGGCTAAAATTGGCATTTTCCTTGCATTTTTCATTTTTTTTTTTTTTTAA
>NW_016908280.1:1111899-1121623 GCF_001483705.2 Eufriesea mexicana | reverse complement strand
ATTTTCCTTGCATTTTTCATTTTTTTTTTTTTTTAAATATTATTACTATTCATTAAATAATATATATATGTCTATAATGGGTGATAAAAAATTATAGACAATTAGCACTAAATGTTAATAGAAAGAAACAGAAAGATTATTAGTTATGAAAAATCTTATCTTTTTATAATGTATGTTAAACTTCTTTTAGCTATATTTTGTCCAGTTCCTCTATAGTAAGAAACTTAAAAAAAGTACACAAAAAAAATATATATATACGTAAAAAAAACTTATTCAAAACTATAAAATATTTGTAATACCCCAGATTTAAATAAGATAGAAGTTGTGTATATAAATACTTTAGACTACGATTCATATAGCTTGATTCAAATTTCGTTCACGATTCATTTTCCTGTTATATAAAGTTTGAAGTAACGCTTTTGTTTGTGAGTAATGGGTAATGTTTCTGAAAACGATTACAAACTGTAGAACTAAAGTATACTATACAAATGGTATTGCACAACTTGATCTGCAATGGTAGTTCTTGTCTATATACAGGTCGCTGCGTAGATTGGATAGAAATGTAGTCATCAGGGTGGGCGGCTGATTGGCCCGCAGTTCAGATTGGCAATGCAGTGTAGATCTTTTATGTGCATTCACGAAGATGACGATGACTGTGACTGTGAACATGAAAGTGCAAAATAGAATGTCACATAACTTTTGCTTCCATCTAATAGATAATTTTCATTAATTTAAAATATATTTACAATTGCACAATATATCTGTACATGCAATAGATTTATTTAGTGTCAATTATTAATTTTGTTATCATGCAGTTATTTTTTGTTATGTAATACATTTTTTTGTGCTAAAAGTCATTATAAATTTAAATTTCAAGATAAATCTGTTATTTAGGAATTCATATTTATCTGCCTAATAATATTTTTTCTACCTGACCCAGAATTCTTTATGCTTGTTTGAATATGACCAAATATTTGTTTCTATTAATATTACAAACAAATCAATTATCAATGTTATATCTCAGAACAATTTAGTTAACAAATTAATTTCATTGAAATCATGTAAATACAATACAACTTAAAATCATTTTACAAAGACTGGGTATTATTAATACCTGCCACGACCAGCTGGGGAACGACTTCGATACCTTGATGTGCCAGTGCCTTTGTTGGTATAATAATCAGCATTTGTATCTCCACTGGTATAGACATCTTGTGCATATCCATCTCGAGTAACATACCCACTGGCACGATTGGTCATATAATCTTCTCCGTAGTAGTCTCTACTCCTACTTCCACCACCCTTGCCTGCATAATAACCTCCATAATCTGCATACATATTATTTCCTCTGTAATTGAATGCGATAGAAGCAGCAGCTCCATAGCCCCTAGCTGCACCACCTCGACTTCCTCTGAATCCTCCCATCCCACCCCTGCCTCCACCACGACCTCTACCCCGTGAAATTTCCACCCTTAACTTGGCACCCATAATCTCTGTGCCATTCATACTGCTGCAAGCAAGTTCTGCCTCACTCATATTTAAAAATTCAATAAATGCAAAACCTGGTGGGTTAAATGCAACCCAAACTTTGTTTAGCTTGCCATACTTTTCAAATTCTGTCTGGAGATCCTCCTTTTTAATGCTTTCGTTTAATCCGCCGACATAAACGCGCGTATACCCTTCTGGTGTCATTTTTTACCTAAAAATTCAGAGGTACACAAAACTCTTTTTACACTTCGAAAATTCGTTAATATAAATAATATAAAACGGCTATAAATGGTTATGCGTAGTATTTCAACTTTATTTCATTGTTAGAAATGTTTGTGAAATAATAATTCGATGTATTAAGATAATAAATTTTCGCAATGGATTCTTGGTAAACTGTAAAACAAATCTTGAATAGCAACACATCAAAGGCTTGCGCGCCAATGACTTCGAAGATAGTTATTAACTTCACAACAGTATACTTACTTGTATTTTAGTTTCTCTTGTAACTTTCGTTTCTTGACTGAATTTCTCGAAAAATTGAGTAGAAAAAGAATATCCAGTATGCTGTTACTATGATACAATCAATAGGCGAGAATCAACCGGGGTTCACAGTGCACAGAAACTGCATCCGATGTCTTGGCGTCTCCAACCCAGACGCCAAATGCATGTACGGTCTGCTCGGATAAATTAATCTACTTCAAGGAAATATCACGAATAGAAGTTTTATTCCATTTCAAACATTCCTCTCAATAAAGTATGCAATAATTATTTTTAAATAAACTATGTACTTTAACATTTAAATAGACTAAATCTTTCAGTCATTATATTTCACTCATGTAGAACGATTTATTTGAGCAAACCGTACTTATGTTTTTTCGTTAGATGCTAATTTTATCGAAAACAATACAAATATAGTAGATAAAACAATAACTAGTTAGATTCCTCTATAAGCTACACGATTTTTTAAAACATTGGTTGGTAAAATAAATGCTACATTTTATAACCGTAGAAGTATCTTTAACTATGCTACCTAACTAATTTTTGCTTTAATACGTTACTGGTTAAATAAATACGAAATATTTAAAAAAATTTTCTTTAATTACTAATTAAAATATACATTATAAAATTAAAATTTGATGGAATTTGTAATAGATGATTAATATAAGAGTCATATTTCAAAATTCGGTTACATTGTATTTATATATTGTAACATTTTATACCGTTAAATTGCTTTACCAACCACCATATAATGACGCGTATATACAATATATACGACGTATAAAAGAGTATAATGTAGTTTTATGAAGATGGCAGTTTAAACGATATTAAGAATGATATTTGGGTAACATTAACTTTAATAACGGAAATGTTACAATTAACGCGAAGAATTTAGTTTCATATGATACATTGATATAATTTATTATTACACAACAAATGGAAATCACATGATTTTATTAATATAAGGGCGCATAATTTTATTTGTCAAACTTTTTGACGTCTTTCCATTTGAGTTGTCATAGAATTTAATCAACATGCAGCGATACGATATTCTTATTCAAGAAATAGAAGGCATAGACGATTATTTGGGTCCAACTTTTCGGTATGTAAATCTAATTAAACTTTATCTTTTATTAAGAATTTCGTTAAAAAACGCGCTTTCGAAATAGTATCCCTTCACGCAGATGCAACATTTATCGTGCATATGCGCATTAGAAGGGTTGAAAACGGGGGTGGATACCCCCGTAGTAGAATAAAGAAAAATTGAATTAGGGTTCTATTATGTCAAGATTGTCAACTAATCAAGTTGACAATCTATTGTCAGTCATGGTTCCAAAGCACGAATATTTATTATATGAAATAGAATCTACAGATACTAATAGCATAGGCCTTGTTTTCAGGTATTATCATTATCAGTCATCTATTGGTAAAACAAATCTTTAAAATGAGAGAAAAAGTAATAAAATGTTATTATTTTTATTCTTTTTTTAGAGCAATTTATGATGGTCATGAGCATCAGAAATTTATGGAAAAACTTGATGAACGTATCAAAGCACATGATAAAGATATTGAAAGAATGTGCAATCATCATTATCAAGGTTTCATTGATTCAATTAGAGAACTCCTGCAAGTTCGTTCTCAAGCGCAACAACTAAATGTTAGTCCATATATTAAGAGATTAACTTACTATATGAAATAAATAAATATGATTTCATAAAATGTTTTTCTGTAGGCTGAAATATTGGAACTTGATAAACGTATCACTGCCACTGCTACCAGAGTAATAGAAAAAGGAGAAGAACTTGTGAAATCGCGCAAAGTAGAAAGTAATATGGCTGCTGCAGTAGATAGTCTCACCATGTGTCTTCCTGTTTTAGCTGCTTATGCAAAATTGCAAAAACAATTAAAAGACAAGCGTTATTATCCAGCTTTAAAAACTTTGGAGCAACTAGAGCATCATGACTTACCAAAAGTAACAAATTACAGATTTTCTTCACAAATTACTCAACAAATTCCGCAGTGAGTAATATCATAAGATAAAGGATTATTTATTTTTACAGCAGAATGTAACTAAAGAATAATTTACCCAGACATTAAGTGACATTAAGTGACTGATAGATTACAATAATTTTAGACTACGTGAAAATATAAAGGATGCTTCCATGTCTGATTTAAGAGACTTTTTAGAAAATATTAGAAAACATTCACCAAAAATTGGTGAAGTAGCTATGAGACATGTAAGTAAAATTTACAACTTCAGAACTTAATTTTACACATGCAATACATAGTTTGGTTTTACTACTAGACACAAGAACAGTTGATTGTTGAAGCAGAAATTATTGGCCGAAAAAAGAAGAGATCACATACAACAAATTCTTTGTCAAATGAATCAGAAGAAGAATTAAGTGCACAAGACTTAATGGATTTTAGTCCTGTTTATCGCTGCATGCATATTTATACCGTACTTCGCGAAGGAGAAACATTCAAGATATATTATAGACAACAAAGAAAACAACAAGCTAGATTAGTGTTACAACCACCTATTAATATGGTAATTATCACTGCAATAAGTTTCCCATATTTTCAATTAAATTTTCATTTTATATTTCCAGCATGAGAGTATAAGTGGTTATCAAACATACTTACAAGGTATTGTAGGATTTTTCGTAGTAGAAGATCATATTTTAAATACCGGTAATGGTTTAGCTACACGCGTTTATTTAGATGAGTTGTGGCAAATGGCATTATCAAAAATCGTGAATGCATTACGCACGCACTCCGTAAGCAATGATAAAATTATGTTTAAATATTCGAATGTAATAAAATATTATATATAAAAAGCTCATTTTTTAGGCTTATTGTACGGATGCGACACTTATTTTAAAAATAAAAAATCTTATAATGTTATTCAATACAACATTAAGGGTGAGTAAGTTGATACATTGTAAATTTATTATTAATATGACGTTTATTTCTCTAATAATCTTTTTCTTTCTTTATTTTTTCCTTTTCTTTTTTGGAAGCAGAATTATGGGTATTCTGTAGGTCAACTTTGGGATTTATTACAAGAAATTAGAGTACATTATAATGAAGTTCTAATGCAACATTGGGTTCAAGTATTTAGAGACATTTTAGACGAAGACAGTTTTTTACCAATTCAGGTATGTTTCTATTATGGAAAGTTATACATTATGCACATAATCTTATGTGTATGGTGTTGTAGGTCACAATGCAAGAAGAATATGACAATGTTCTTGATTTATTTCCATATCATGATGAGGAATTACAGAAAATAGAATTTCCTAAAAAATTTCCATTCTCAGATATGGTACCAAAAGTTTATCAACAAGTAAAGGAATTCATTTATGCTTGTTTAAAATTTTCTGAAGATTTAAATTTTACTCAAACAGAAATAGATGAAATGATTTGCAAATCGACTAATTTATTATTAACAAGAACATTTAGTGGGTGTTTATCATCACTATTTCGAAAACCATCATTAGCACTTTTACAAGTGGTTCAGATTATAATAAATACTGGTTACCTTGAAAAATCTACGAAATATTTAGAAGAATTTGTATCTAATATTACAGGGTAAGTTAAACAAATGAGTTATAAATATTTATTATGTATTTAATATTATATCATATTTTGTAATAATATTTTGTAATGCACAATTATAGAACACCACACGAAGGACAATTGAGTTGTGTGGGTGTTGAATCAGCTATGTTTAGAGTTGCGAGGGATGACGCTGAAAAACAGATTTGTGAGAAATTAAAAAATAAACTTGACGAATTTTTAGAATTAGAAAATTATGATTGGAACTTAGCAGAACCCCAAGGACATGCGTCTGGTTTTATTACCGATCTCATAGCGTTTCTGCAAAGTACTTTTACATGTTTTACTAATTTACCGGTACAAATTCTCTATATCATTAATTTACGAATTTTATAACTTTTTAGATATTTTATAAACATCAAGGTGAATATTTATATTTCAGGATGAGGTTGCACAAGTTGCCTGTAAATCTGCTTGTTCTCATATAGCAAAATCTATATTAGGAATATTAGTTAGTGAAGACGTGAAACAAATATCTATGGGTGCTCTTCAACAAGTCAATTTAGATACAATACAATGCGAGCGTATGTGTTCCTCTATTTTTTTATTTTTTTATTCTTAAGTGTACAATATATGGTTACAAAATATTTTGTTGCGATATTGAATTGATTCGAACATAAATTAGAAAATGATCCTTTAATTTTTAGAATTTGCTGCCTCAGAACCTGTTTCTGGTTTACCCGAAGGTACCTTACTTCAACATTTTGCACAATTAAGACAATTACTAGACTTATTCATGAGTTGGGACTGGCCTACTTATTTTCATGACTATGCCCATGAGTCAAGTAAATATCATCTGGTAACTCCAAACATGGCTGTACTTTTGTTAGAGAAGTATGTACCATGTCTTTCCATTTTGTGTAATACTACATTATCAATATCTACATTTTAAAGATAAACTTTAATCATACACATTAAACATTTATACTTACAGATTAAAAGAATCTGATAAAAAAACAGTATTTTCCGTATTAAAGAAAAGTGAGCGGGATAAGAAAAAACTCTTAGAAACTGTGTTGAAACAGTTACGTCAATTAGCACAAACTACTCAGCAGTAAATGAAAGTAAAAGTCATTATGTATATACCTCAAAAAGAGATTGTAAATACATAAATTTTAATATATAAATACGCTTGAAACATAATTATTTAGAAACTTGTTATTATAATAAAATGATTGTGACAAAATTTTCATTGATCAGTCATATGTTCCTTATATTGTCATGATACACTTGATCGTTAATATAGTGATTTCAGTGCTATGCAATGGTTTACTCTTTACTGTGCTCATTTCAGTATGGTATCAACCTTTCGATGTTTAGTTATATTGCAACCATCTCTTTTTCTTTCATACTTATCAAATACTTTATGAAATATCAAATTTCAGGCAATAAAATATAATACATCACTTAAGTTCCCATTACACTTATTATTTCAATTGTTTTCCTCCTAAATTGGCATTATTATGTTACATGTAAATGAGTTACATATTGTACAATAACTGTACAGTGGATAAAGTATGACATATAAAGTCCCAATTCCTAAGTCTTACAGATGTAATTATCTTCAGAATTAAATATTAAAAAAATCAATGTAATTCTTTAAAGTTATCCGAATTGCACATCGATTTAATGATGCCGAACATTCATATCGAAATATAAAGTAAATACATATGTAGATAGATAATTATATTACGAGTAATAAAATAGATTAAATACAAATCAACAATAATTCTTGTAAAATAATACCAAGAGCTTAGAGTTTGATTCATGAATCAATTCGATAAGTATTTAATAGAGGTAAAACAAATTAATAATATGCATATATAGACCAATTATGATGCATGTGGCACAATTTAATTGGTGATATATAATGATTAGGACTAATCATCAATATTGTCGGGATCCACATCATCAGGTAGCATGGAATACTTGTTGGAAGCTACGAAATTCTGAAATAAGAAGATGTTATAAGTACTTATTGTGAACAAAATTGATTAAATTTTTCCACTTACTGGAGCTTGCTCATCCTTTGCTTTTGGCATTCTATTAACATCATCTTTTTCTCTGTCTCTTCGATCTCTGCAAATGTAATAATGTAATTAAAACACAAAAGTTTACTTCTCGTATAGCCTTGCCCATCTATGTTACCTATCTCCACCACGAGTATCGTTTGATCGTGGGGGACCTCTTGAAGATGGCCGACTTCCACGAGAAGAGGGCTGCCCTTTAGTGTCTCCATATTGATCTAAATTATTTAAAAGATATATCATATAATGAACTATTCTATAAAAGTTTATATATAATTATATCGAATCAAATTTACCAGAATGAGCAGGTTGACTTCGTACTGTCGACCTCATTTCATTTCGTCGACTTCTGTCATCCTCTGATCGCCGAGTTGGTCGACCTCCTTCTCTTTCTTCACGACCCTCCTATTACAAGTAATAAACACGTATAAACAAAATAATGCAATACAGGACATATTACACAATTTTATATGGTGAACTTACTCCATTACGTTTGCCCCAAATACCTTCTTTAAAAGCGCGTTTTTCAGAATCTCTAAAAAAGAAACAATCATTAAATATTTTAAAAGAAACTACATTCAAACACAAAAAATTTCTCCATGTTCCATACCCGTCTTCTTTGGGTTTTGATTCGGCATACGATTTTGCAAGACGTTCCTCTATTTCTCTTTCTCTGGCAGTGGTATCTACAGGTTTTGCAGCACCAAATATATTTGTTGATGAAGTGGGTGCAGCAGTAGGTGGAGCTGCAGGCTGTTCTTCTTTTACAACAATAGGCTCAATAGGTTTTGTACGAGGCTGTAGCTTCAGTTTTGGCCTAGTTCTTGGTTCAGCTATAATGACAAATAACTTTTTTATATATTTTATTTATCACAAAGTAAGCAGTACGTACGTTTACCTTCCGAAGGGGGCCTTCCCTGTCTACGTAGGCCATCACGATCCCAATCAGAATCTCCATAATTACGACGTGAGCCAAAACTACTTCCTCTATCTCCTCCATCTCGATCTCTACTATCCTTATCATAGTGAGACCATTCTCTATCTTTATCTTCATCTTTGAAACCACCTCTGAAAGATGGTCTTGCTCTGTCGCTACTCTCACGCCACGCCCCAGGTTTATTATCAAAGTCAGAACCTAATTAATGAGCAAATGAATTATATAAACTTTCTATTGATTAATTATGAATACATATAAAAATTACTATAATATAAACATACTTTCACGATCATCTCTTCGGTCTCTATTATCATATCGACCCCGGTAAGAATCTCCATCTGATGGTAGATTTTCGTCACGTGGACCACTTCTCCAATCTCCGGATGTACGTTCGGAATCATCATAATTGTCTCTGCGATTATCACGACCCATTCGACCACCACGACGATCATCAATAATAGTATTTGAAACATCAATGCGTACTCTCCTTGTTTTCATAAGCTATAGATATAATAGTTTGCGCACAAAATTACTTCAAAGTAAAATAAAATGCTCAGGATTAAAATGCAAATATTCCAACTTACAGTATTGGATAAACAAAGAGCATCAATTAAACTTTGACGATCTTCAAATTCAACATATCCATATCCTTTAAGTTTATTAGAATCTTTTGGTAAACGTATGTTTGAAATCTAAAAAATTGTAATAATACAGATTGTCATAAGTCCATATCAATCTTTTACTATTATATGATAAAAATAAATATTTATTAACCTTCATGTCAGTAAAAAATTCTGTCAAATATGCTTCATCCACTTCATAAGGAAGATTAGAAAGATATGCTACATAAGGTGGATTAGTAGGAATAATATCATCTGTGACTTGAGGGTCTCTTGCAGCTCTTGGAGCAGTAGGCAAAATCACAGGTTCTTTGCTACTTCTTGATGAAAAACCTTCTATCGCATATCAATAATTAATATATTTTAAAATCATATAAATTTGATATATGCTTAATAGTGATTATTTCATAATTTCATAATAGTAATCTCTAATTTCAGATTATTGTTATTAACTATCAGATTATTATTGTTGATATAGATGTTAAATATTTATCTCCCTCCCTCCCACCACCGCATCTCTCTCTCTCTCTCTC
>NW_016908280.1:1101149-1111543 GCF_001483705.2 Eufriesea mexicana | reverse complement strand
TATATATATGTATATATATAATATATATATTTTTATATTTTATATATATATATATATATAAAATATAAAAATTATGGCATACATACACTCCGCGCGCGCGCGCATATCGTCTATATGCGTACATGTATGTATATGTACACACATATAAATGTATATATGTATGTATACATATACACAAATATATACACATTCAAACACAGGTACGAACTAAAAATTAAAAATGTAGAAAAAAAAAAAACAAAAAAAAATATCAATTATTTTACCACGTTCTTGTTCCACATCGTCAGCCCAGCTGCTTGATGGTTTTACTGGCACAATGGGTATTCCACCCCTCCCAGCCAAGAATGCCATTAAACCACAAGTTGTGCCCTTCTTCTTTTTCCCCTTTTTTCCTGATAGAAATAGATGTAGATTAAAACTAATATTTTTAAAAAAGATTTTTAATATGTAGTAGTACAATATTGAAAGCATGCTGCGTTCCACGGAAAGTTTGGTTATGTCGTGAAAAAAATGGTAAAAGTATAACAATATCAAGATTTCCGATATTGAAAATATCTTCGAACAAACGAAGTATTAGTCGCTTAATTTTATTTCATGAGAGAGTTTACCTGAAGGCATAGTTACGATTCGAATTTAAAGCAAGGCAAATCAAATCCGCGTTCCAATGAACCACACGATCAACCTCAGGATCCATAAGGCATGAAACACATTTTAGAAAGATGCAAGTCGACCAACATTGTACATTACAAAGTCAGATAGGAGGATTACGCTTTTATGCAAACATTTTATATAAATGAAATAAGTAAATACTTTTAAATTATTTTGAACAGTAACAATTAAAAATATTTATCAATTTAATTTTATTAACATTTTTTTTTTAAATACTGATCAATTCCTTTAAGTTCGTTAATGCCATTAAATATACAAAATAAAAAATGTATGGACAAATAAATAACAATATATAATATCATATTTTTCAAAATATACTTCGTTTTTCTACGGAAGAAACATTGAAAGGCATTATCAAGATAATAATATTTGCAATTCTCAATTAAGAGGAACCAATAGAGATCGTAAATAGGAAATTTCGGAACACATGGTTAACTTGGGACTGTGAGTAGCGCTAACTGTTACAGGAAGCAACTGCAAAGAAGCTCTAAGTCACGTGATCGTAACATAGTGTGCTGAAGACATGGCCGACAAAGAGGACACTGAGAGGACCATCGCCGAAGACATCGTTGTCACCAAGTATAAAATGGCTGGTGACATCGTAAATCGTAAGGAAATGACTTAACGTTAACTAATAAAGCTCAACAAATAAAAATGAAATTGCCTGGTTCATGCATAGGCCTCGTAATGTTTTATTTTCCGCTTGGCCATATGGAATGTGGCGCGCTAATGCCGGGCTCTTACCATGTGGGATAGCTAGCAGCGACTGTTACATTTCAATAACTTATCGATATATTGAGTACTTTGTTTTCCTAACGATTAATCGTTAAGAAATTATTAATTTTTTGTTACACAGCTCCAAAAACTATCCGTTTCATTTCATTATTGCAACGTAATGTTCATACTAAGAACCATAATCCGCTTGCACTCCTGTATCAGTGTGTTTCCATTTCCGTAAAAAGACCAGCAGTCAGATATTCAATGAAAACTTTTACATTGTATAGCTAGTTTTATTTTATATTAGTTTTTATCATTGCTTGAATAGAATATTCAGTTGTAATTTTGATATGCCAAATAAAAGAACCCACTATTCAAAATATGTGTGAAATCATCTAAGACAAATTTATTTCAAATTTTATATATAAGTGGGTCATCGATTTTAAGTGTTAATTTTTCTGTTCGTTTCGAACGATAATAAAGGAAAATTAATATTTCGTAGAACAAATTAATGGTTATAACTTTTGATCAAAACAAAATGTAGAAATATTTTTTTTAGAAAAAATTACAAAAGATGAAGTTTTTTTTTGCATTATATACTTAAATGCACTTTACAAGTTGTAAATGTATTTTTAATATTATTTTTTTTATTTTTTACAAAATTTAAAAAACATTACAAATGCTAAAAAAATTTTAACCCAATTTAATACTGTTTGTAAAAATATAACATGAATTTTTATGTAGTATTTCTTGATAATATTAAGTGATACTTAGTAATTCATTTTTTTAAAATTATAATTATGTGATACTCTTTTAAACCTGTAAAAAATTATAACATTGGTTGAAAAAAAAAAATATATATATATAAAAATAAGATATATAAAAATATGAGATATTAATAATCTTAAATTGTCATTATTTATTATAAAGGGTATTACAATATTTTATTTTAACATTGTGCAAAATATGCATTTTTAATGCAAAACATGCATTTTTAATGCAAAACGAAAAAAAAAATTTAATCTTAGTGACTTATTTATGCATTTATTGATTTGTTTTATTGATCTGTTTGTCTCTTATTTATATTATAGAAATCCTATGTATAGTCATATAATATTTGAAATAAAAATTAGATAGTTTCAAGTAACAAATGATACTTTATATTTTTAGGGGTATTAAAGCAAGTTTTAGATGAATGTGTTGCTGGAGCATCGGTGAGACAAATTTGTGAGTTTGGAGATAAATTGATATTGGATGAAACCAGTAAAGTTTTTAAAAAGGAGAAGGAGCTTAAAAATCCTACATGCATATCGGTCAATAATTGCATATGTCACTTTTCACCGATTGCAAGTGAACCAGATCTTATACTCAAAGATGAGGATATGGTAAAAGTGTAAGTTTATTATCCAGAAATATATAATATATTCAAATATAACTTAAATGTTTTCATTTCTCTTAAATAATTATTAATTCTTATTTTTAGAGACCTTGGGGCACATGTTGATGGCTTTATAGCAGTAGTTGCACATACTATTGTTATAGGTTCTTCATCAACAGAAAAAGTTACTGGTAGGAAAGCAGATGTAGTGCTAGCAGCACATTATGCATCTCAAGCTGCATTAAGACTTTTACAGCCAGGTACAGAGGTATGTTATTTATGTATACTACACTTCTATGTTTATAAATTACTTAATTTTTCTTTGTGTAATATTTTCTTCTGTTTATATAGACTTACACGATAACAGAAACAGTAGAAAAAATTTGTGACGTATATAAATGTAAACCAATTGAAGGAATGTTAAGTCATCAATTAAAACAATTCAAAATAGATGGAGAGAAAACTATTATTCAAAATCCAAATGATGCACAGAAGAAAGAACATGAAAAATACACTCTTGAGGCTTATGAGGTAGAATTTATTTAGTGTAATATTATGTTGACTCAATCAAGGTGGGGAAAACATTTATGCAATATACATGAATTCTGCAACTTAGGTGTATGCTATGGATGTGCTAGTTAGTACTGGTGAAGGCGTAGGCAGAGAACAGGACACTCGAGTTACTATATTTAAAAAGACAGAGGAAACATATCAGTTGAAATTAAAAGCATCACGCATGTTTTACTCTGAAGTCACTCATAAACATGGTCTTATGCCATTTAATTTACGAACTTTTGAGGACGAAAAAAAGGCTAAAATGGCAGTTGTGGAATGTGTAAGTCATAGGTTGATTGAACCATTCCAAGTAAGTCTATTAATTACATATAACTTCTGTGTTTAACCAAAAATATTCACGCCGTTATGTTTTTATTGTCGATTCACTTCATTATAGGTACTATACGAAAAACCAAATGAATTTGCTGCACAATTCAAATTTACAGTACTATTAATGCATAATCGGCAACACAAAATTACAGGAATTCCTTTAGATCTTGATATTTATCAATCTGAATATGCGGTTAAAGATCCTGAATTAAAAGTATGGTTTAAGTGTTATTTATTTAAATTTCCTCTCATCTTGTAGATTTCTATACTAGCTAATTATTTTGTTTATAGACTCTTTTACACACATCGGTAAATCCACGGACTGCAAAAAGGATGAGAAAGAAGGCCGAGAAAGCTGCAGGTGAAGTGGCGATGGAAGTCGATGCCAAGGCCTAACACAACCGTTTTAGCGTTCTTCATGACGTATTAAAATCGTGCACATTGCGTTACCCTTTGTTGAACAGCTTCAGAGCAGAAATTAGACACTTTTCAACGTCACAGTACCTTAAATACTTGTCCCTTTTTTGGGACACAATTGATAAATTGTGATTCGTCATATCGTTATATTTTTACCACGTCTGTATTGCGGTTTATCTAATTACGTAACTATATTTATATGAATTCAGAAACTGTCCGTGTTCGTATTAGTTTAAAAAAAAGTGTCAGGTTCTGCCCTGAATGAATTTGACTTCACGACACTTATTATGCCACCACTTATTGACACTTACGTTTTTATATCGGAGTATCTTTTAATGGACCATGGTATTATTATAAACTAAACAATGATTATTCGTAAGACATTTTACAGCTGATGTATTACATTTGGAACATGTGAAATCTATTTTGCAGCTAATGGTCAAAGTATGACTGTTATGCAATTTAATTCGACCGAGCCAGAAAGTGAATTGCACGTGCATTCATACCGTCTGTTTCTTTCATAGAAGGAACTAATAAAATACGATTTTCATTTTGTAAATGTTCTTGGGTTAACAAAAAAATGATCTCGTGTTAAATAATGTCTATTTAATTACGCTAATGGAAAGCCATTTTTATAGAATCACAATTGATATTTTCTACAGTTTCTGAATGCACTGCCGAATCTGACATAATTCACTTTGACACCAATGCTAGTTCTGCACTAGCTAATTTTGTGCATCACGTGTCTAGTAAATGAATAACTAATACCATAAAAAAACATCTGATTTCGAATTGTACAATTGGAATGAATGTCCATATTGGAATTCCGTATAAACGATGAAATGCCAATGAACCTCGAAGTGTTTCGTTGCAAGAATTCCCCAACCGTCAGAAAATATTTTATTATTATTCAGTTTGACTTTGCGCAAATTTTACTGAGTATTTAGACTACACATTACTCAAATAATTATAATTTTGTGTTCTTCATATTCGAGTGAAAAAGAAAGAATCTTCCTAAGAACAAGAGATTCTTGGGGAAGTAATCGTCTTATCGAGGTAAAAAGGCGAAAATTATGAAATATTGATACAATGTAATAATAGTTTTGTATAAGGAGGATAGATAATGTATTTGTTCTAGATATTTTTTCTACTCAAGTTGTGCATATGTCGAATGTTACCGAGTGTGCTCGTAAAACAAAAGATGTCTTAGATCATCGTGCACTGTCCTTCATTTGCTCTGATTGGAGTATCTTTCCATTTGATTTGGTACTATACTTATAATAAAAGTATTTACTAAATATGGAAAGACTATACTCATGATGTATTATCCCTTGACGAAGTTTTTTAATGAAACTTATTATTAAACAATGGAAAGATATAAGGGATGAAAATTCATTGTTGCAAATAGGTCATCAATAAAGTATCTATATAATGCAAAAGAGGACTGTGCACAATTCATACTTAACATAAAATTTAATATGGTGATATGAAATTGTTATTAAAAAAATATTAATGACAAGCTAACAAGTATAGATTTTGACACGTGCATATTTCGCGAATCATTAAATTGCTCCTTTTTTCTCTTTTAAAATAGTCATACTAATGCATTGATCTGTAAGATAATGTCTATTTCTAAAGTACGTCAAATTTGTCGATTTAAAGTTAGCGAACAAGAAACAGAATTTTACAAATAACTCACAAATTTTTCTATGATATATAATCTCTGATGAAAGTGAGAAACAAAACATCAGAAATATAGAATCATATTTGCAGCTGTGTCTTTATTGTTAATATAACAGGTATGTCATATAAACTAATCTAGTTTTAATACTTGCTTCTGTTATACATAAAGATAGTCAAAACGACTAGTACTATGAAAAAATAGGTATACCAGTTTATTACACAAAATTAGAGTAAATCAATATATTAAAAATAATGTTCAAAGTAACGTCACCTTGTGATATCTATTTATAGATTCGTTCAAAAATGATACATCGAAGACAATTTTGTTTTTATTATTTCGGTGAAGATAATGTTGATAAACCTTTTACTCGACATTATTTTTTAAATTAACGAAAAAGCAATATAAGTACTGTAAATATATATAATAATTTGTAGCCATAAATTTATGAACAAAACGAAAAATTTTCTGATTATCACATATCTAAATTACAATATACAAATTTTAATTTTAATACAATTGCATTGGGAGTAGTACTATCAGCAACATTTATCTCACTGCCGTTTCTAAGTCCAAGTTCGATCAATGTTTTTGTTAGATTTTCACGAGTTCTTTCCTCGATACTTGCTACAGTTTGCATATACAGTGTTTTATTTTTCCCATCAACATATGCTGTGAGACCTGGATTTTTCATTTGTAAGTCAGATTTTTCACATAGAAGTTCTATCAAGTCATTCAATTTAAATTTTGGGCTATTAATTTCGATTTCTTTTGGAATTTGGCTACATGCCACACAATCTTCTTTTTTTTCGGCTTCATAAGTGTAAGTATAAATTCCATCTACATCATTGAGTACCTTTTAAAAAAAAAATTATTTATTCATTATATTATATTATCAGACGACTAGTTTAGACTGACATAGTAAAATACCATATAGTTGTTTAATGAAGCACTACAACTGCTAGCAAGTTTAAATGCTTCTGTAGCACATGTTGCAGCAATTACAGCATTTGTAGATGCTACGGCAGGTATAATATTTTTAACTACACCTTGTACTAATCTGTATGTTAAGCCTTGTATTCCAAATTGTGCTGCTCTTTCATTGGATTTTTCATAAATCCAATTTATGTGTTGAGGATCATCACCATCTATAGCACAATCAAATGGATTTTCCTTTGGCCACTGAATTATTTTTACATATTCTACACAATGTTCTGGTAGACGTGGAGTATTTGCTATTGTGCATAATGGATATGTGACCTATATTTCAACATAATAATAATTTAAGGAAACCTGTATTGTATTAATTAAAAAGAAATATATTTAGAACATTTACCTGAGGAGGATATAAATCTAAAGTACACTCAATACAAGCAGTTAAACCAGGTAGTATTACTCTTGCATTTCCTTTAAAACCTTCTGTTCCTCCATCAATCATTGGTATTACACTGGACCGATCTAATTCTCCATCTTCGTAAACTAATAAAGACAACAACATACCATTGATCCATCTTCTTGCAATTATTGAGTCAAGACCACAAATTACTATGTGAAACTGTCTATAAAATTCTTCATCTTTATCTTGTATTTTGCAACAATGCGGTATAACATTGCAACCTGGAATTCTATTATTTATAAATTTCGCAGCTACATCTGCTTTTGACGAACCGATATCTTTATGACGGAAGAGAAATTGCCTGCAATTTTTTTAATAAAGTTTTTTCTTTTCTTAATGAACTTTTCGAAAGTCTTTTGGTAAACCATCATATATTTTCGTACCGATTAAGGTTAGATAATTCAATCGTATCCATATCAATCACATGAATTTGTCTAAATCCCATCAATGCTAAGTCTTTAAGTAATTCGCATCCTAAACCACCGGCACCAATAACAAGAATTTTACAGTTGTCTAATAAAAATTGTAAAGTTTCTGTTGATGGTTCGAAATCTGGTCTACAAAAAGGACCCGGTCTTTCTAATACTTTTCGCAAATTACTCCATCGTCTATGCATATGATCGGAACCCATTATCAAAATACTATTAAAACGTATTAAAAGTCACTTTCTGAATAATACACTTAATGTAAAAATATTTTAATCAAACATTTTATATACTCTATAACCTATTTAGACAATTCAAATATCTATTATGGTTAAGACACCTAGTATTTACGTCAATAACAGTAGCGACGCCAAACTGCCATTTCTAGATATTAAATAGCGACACAATAGTGGTACGTCAATATGAAGCAGCCGTAGGTAGCTTTCGGAATAGTCTACAATCTTTTTTCTTCTTTTTTCGAATCGCTTTCTTTTTTAAAAGAAAATCTATCAACATTAACCAGTGTCGTTTTCTTTGTAAAAATATGTATTTAAATTAAACTGAAATTTGTGTATAAAATTTTTTATCTTTAATCTGTGAAATACATAATTTTTCATGTAATTGACACGTACGCATAATCATTAATATCTAAGAATATGTTTGTGTAATTTTTATTCACATTTCATTTATTTAAATTCAGTGTTCATTTGGCATCTTTTATACACCGTTTCTCGAGCGGACCGTCTTCCATCACGGCATGCCCACAGGCACTCCAAAATCGATATGTAAATCGGTCTTACACGGATGAAATGGTGAGTGACGCTTGGCAGTGTTACATCAGATTAAACCGATTGCGTTTCTACACGATCGTGTGTACACTGACCGCGAACTTTAAAGTCGTTCAGAGACGCGCTCTCTTTTATTATCGTAAACAAATTCATTTTCCACGGACAATAATATAAATTTACAGATATTAAATTATCATATAATCGTTACACGGTGTCTATACCCGGTAACCTGCGTACGTATGCATCAAAGGAATCATTTAGATCTATGTAATAGAAGCATTTAAGAATCATAAGTACACACCATAGTATCTTAAGTCGAAAGTAACAAAACACTGTATACTTATGTATGATCTTTTTACTAATTCATTTTCATTGGTTCCGTCGGCTCAAAAATAAATATTAATACCGGTACTCGACTTTTTGGATAGCCTGTAGAGCGTGTTCGTGGTCTCCCTTCCCTTAAGACTCAAGCGGCGAGGAAGGATACACAATAAGACGCGTAGTCGGTGAATAAAAAGGTTGCGCTTTCTACTCACGAGCAAATGAGTTACCGACGTAGCAGTGCTCGTATACGGACATTTGTGTACGCGGGTATAACGTATGATTTCTCGATTCTATAAAACGATCGTGATTTAATGGAAATGCGTGATATTTGTTCAATTTGTGATATCACAGGAACGGAACGCTCGAGTGGCGTGCTCTCATGTTTACATGTTGCGCGCACGTCAAATCGATACGTTGTGTGCATGTGCGACTGGATTCAGTGAGTGGATTACGAAATCTGTGGACAGCGGAAGGGCTCGCACGTGGCTTGTAATTGTTCATCGCGTTGTGTGAACATTCTTCTTGTTTGGCATTTAGGTACACAGTGGGCCTATAGCAACGGACTTGGAAGATATCGAATAATAAGACAGCAAATACGTAGTAAAGTTCAAACGAAGAGGCGTTAATAAAATTGTCACTGGGGGTACGAGTTGGAGGTGGACAATTTGCAACGATTCAGAAGCTTCTATGGGATATAATATCGCGAATTGGGAAATGATACGTACGAGGGAGGAATTGGTGGAAAAATTGGGCCTAGACGGCGCAGATGACACTCATACTTTGTTGAACAATATGGTAGACGTCAGAGCTTGCTATAAGCCAAGTGGAAAAGTAAGATTTTTGCATTGAAGTTTTTTTTCTTATATGTCAGTTTAAATTAATGCATGTGCGTGGAGTTTTGTTAAATGCAATTAATACGCTTTTATTTGTTTGCTGTTTAAGTTTAATTGGTTCTTGAAGTAACTGCGAAATATTTAATCTATGTTTCATAATTGATTTTATGTTAATAGTAAGAGAGAGATAATGTTCATTAAAATATGTTTCTAAAATCCATTACATAATTAAATAAAATTTATTCCCAATACGACATAGCGACGATTCGACCTACAAGTCTTAACATTACATTGTTTATTAGTCATGTAATTCATAAAACATGTCGTTAACCTTTGTTTCTAAATCAAGAAGCATTTAAAGCGTTCTACTTTACCGTTCAACTTTATTTAAGGAAATTGCTACTGATTAACATTCATGATGGGGGGGTAAGAGCCAGTTCCACTTTTTAAGGAAGCTATTCATTAACTTTATAATAACCGATAATATCAACTCAGCTAAGTTCAGCCAATAGAGCAAGACCTCGAACTGAATATCGAAATGAATCGATATTCGATTGTTCGAACGTTTCATGTGACTTATTTTTCAAACTTTCGGTTATTCATACTCGACATGTTTTGAATTCCAATTGTTACTCAAACATTTCACATTTCAATTTTTAATCAAAATTCTCGAATTCAAACTTTCAATAATATTCTTTGTTGTTCTATAATATTAGTTATTTTGAACACTCAAGACGAGCAATCGAAACCTCAAATCCATTACCCCATTTCCCACCTAATTCCACTTATCTCCATTAATCTATACTTTCATCCTTTCCACGATTTCATTGCATTCTATTAACACTGTGCATAGGATTGCTAGTATGTACCTGTCTCTTTCC
>NW_016908280.1:1084933-1100922 GCF_001483705.2 Eufriesea mexicana | reverse complement strand
AGCTGAATGCACAAGCACGCTAATTGCATGTTATATGCTCGAATCCTTAGCTGGTTTTGATTAAGCTTGTGATTCTGCGTGTATCCTGATTCTCTCTCTTTCTCGAACCGCCTACGTATGCCAGTGACACAAAGCAGTTTAGGTCTACGGTAAGCAATGACAACGGAGCAGTGACAACGCGTAGCAGCATACGCGTTCGCATAAAACGTTACGTCGCTGCATTAAAACACGCACCGACAAGCTTGTGCCACGTGATATACTCGGCTGGTCGCCGCCATAAAATCGTGGCTAGCAGAAGTCAGTGCTGGCTTGGCGACTTTCGCGATCTAACGCGCGCGTCTGGAACTCCGCCACGTTCATAGGTATACACGCGCCACTTCTTTCGCGCCGGAGCTTGTCTCAATGAATCTACGTCGCGTGACTGCGCACTCGAATTGTCAGGAGTTCTTTATACGATACGAGATTGTGGGAATTTGTGTCTTTTTTCTTCTTTCTTTCTTTTATATACTTATAAATGTCGATCTATTTTAATCAGGAATAATTTTAAGAAATTCATTTTTGAAAGGGCTGAAGATGAAAAAGAAAGTATGTACATAGTACCGACTACCTTTTTTGGTTACATTATAATCTTGAACCAGGCGTATCGTTTCTTTTGATTCTACCTCGATATGTAAATCAAAGTTTGAAAGCATGGATTATCAATTTCATAGTCATTACATGCATATAAAAAATGGAGTAGAGATACATTAACCGAAAAGACCAGGTAATTATGCTGGGTAAATATATAAGATATACGTATATAATTAAAAGGAAAAGGAAGAGAAAAAACTACATTAGTCACGCGGTGAGTTTTTAAGACACCCTTTGTTCTTCGTCTATGTGCATGCGTCTCGTCTAGATGCGATTAAAACACATGCGGGCGTGTAGAAATTACGCCACGGGAGTCGCTCGTTTTTTCCTTTTCTTCTCTTGTTTGAGCAAACTGGAGGACGGAAGTCAGAGGCGCGTTAAAGCATGCTGGATTGCGACGATAACAAACGATAAAGAAAAGGCGATTCGTCGAATTTACTGGCTCAGATGTCACCGATCGTTTTGGTCGATATTGCTTATCGAATCTGTTTAAAAGCCGCGATCACAAGAAGTGCGCATTAGCCGCGACCGAGTAACGTTACGAACGCGTGCCTTTTTTTCCTCTTCTTCTGTTCCTGCTTCTTTCTTTCTTTCTCGGAGCTGACGCTTACGGAAAAGAATAGGTTGTTGCCTCGACCGCTCAAGTATTAGGTTGGTACAGAAATAACGGCAGTTTCTTTCTTTCGTAGCTGAAAAATTGTAATTTAAATAAATTTAAGGAATTTTTTGTGTATATAAATATTAGATTGGCTAATAAGTAATATCGGATTTTTACAGTAAATGGTATTCCTTTGTTTTTTTGTATAATACGGTATCTTTAACGTATCGAATATAATAATGTGTTAATTAGGATTATACAACTTACGATGGTAGAAAGTTATAGGTTAGAATTCAATAAAACTCTCTCCGTTTTAAAGAGAATGGATACCATTCTATACCAAAAATACTGACATTACTTCTTGGCCAACTTAGGATATATAGTATTCCTATTTTCTTTTTTTTGTATATGTATATATATATATATATAGTTTATTTGCAATGTTTTCTTTTTATCTCATAGTATTATGTCATACTAAAATAGTTGTGTATCTCGTACATACATCAGTGACTTTAGAAATTAGGAAAAATTGTTATTGTAGAAGCCTCTTTTTAATTACGATATGGAGGTTCTAGAAGAATCGTTATTTTCATACCAACTTAATAGAAGCTTCGTCAAGAATCACAAAATCGTCCTTGTCGACATACCTTTCGTCATCCTTCCCCTTTTAAAGATCGGTGAAGCGACATTGATCTCGAAGCGTGACGTAAGCCCAACGTAATGCAAAAAATTATTCGCTCGACGAAATTAGTTCCTAAAGCAACGATCGAATATTCATACGGCGCGTGATCAATACCGAACATCAGCCGCTATTCTTAAAAATCTTCCACATCACTCTCTCTCCTCAAGAAACAGCCAATTTCTCACGTTTCAACCTGGATTAAACCGGCAGAAAACTATTGTTTAATGAAAAGCAACCGATTGCACGATTACAATTATTGCAACATAAAATAAAAGCCACAATTATTTCCGCGCTATTTGTCGATGTAACTTTTGTTTTCCCCCGTCGCACTTCATGACTCATCGTGAGAATTAATTTCTTTGAGAACGATTATTTTCAGTTTTCGCAATTCCTCGCCATGCTACAAAACAAGTATACTATTTAATGAGACAGAAAAAACAGAAATTAGCATAGAAAGACGTGTATTGTATGATATGTATGGTTACGACTCGGTGACCCTAATGACTCGCGTCTGATTCGATGATCACGTAATTAGACGAGCCTCGTGTGGTTCCCTTTTTGTTTCTTCCAGTAAAGCGGGAAAATCTTGTCTCCGCTTGTGCAGTCGCTCGCCTACGAGCGCGAAGTTTCGAAGTAGTTGAATATCCTCTCCTTCACATGCATGGGTCCTGGCTTGTCCAATTACTACGTTCCTGTTGTGCACTGTCGGCGACCATCGTCTCACCGCGCACGTGTACCAGCTACCTGAGCTCGATTAGTATCAGAAATGACCAAGGATAAACAGGTGAGTGCTTTCGGTGTTTCACGATCGATTCTTTCACTTATTTTTTCTCTGACCGAACACAAGCATTCCCGGTAATTTGATGTCACGTGGTATCGATGTTCGAGAGGGTGTCTAATCTTCTCGCGTGTTAACCATCTTGAGTGAAATATTTCGTGGCGCTGTCGTTCACACAATGCTTCAGACGAGATCTCGTTCAAATGCACGGGGTGAAAGTTAATGTACGGGACATCCCATTCTTCTTTTCATTTTTCTTTTATACGGAAGTATATTTAATGGCAAATATCGGAAAGTATTTCTTAATCGGAGAGGTTAAAAGAGATCAATTTTAACGTTGAGAAAATTATACCAGTACTTTATAAGAAATGAAATATTTTAAGGTTCTTTCTTAACTTTAATTTGCGCCACTGTTTCTTAAATATATTTTTGAGTATTTTAAAAATCGATTTATTAATGTTTTAGATAGAGGAAAATCTGAACTTCATTCGGGTGAAAGCGTTACGAATTTTAATAATATTTATCAATGAAGATAATCAATGAAAGTGAAATACTAATTAACAATTAGTTAATTAGTTTATGAACTTTTATAAACTTCCTGATAGATCTTGAAGTTCGGAATTTTTTGAAAGTATTCAATTTAGATTTTCAGTATATTTCGAAAGAAGAACGCGTGACAAAAGTTCATAATGATTTTTGGTGGCCATATAATACGAAGGTAGATCAATTTTTATAAGTATCTACGGTACGAAGTACCACGATATATATACCACGGTCATGTTGAAGCTCTAAAAACACAGGTTTTATTGGTGAACCTTACTCGTAGATCGATACCACAAGGGATGAATCTAGAACGCAGAAGAAGAAACAAAGTTCTACGAATTTCGCACGCCAAGGTGCTGTCTTCTCAGTTATAATAATCAATGAAAAACGAGTACAAGTGTCGTATTACTGTTCTATCTGATCCGATGTTTACCAATGCTGACATTTTTCTTCCATCACTAATGAATAGCACATATAAAATATACAGTGCGGTAGAATTGATCTTTCTAGCTCTAGTGTAGCAATTTTTTAAATAAACAATTCCTTTAGTCAAAGGAATTTTAATAAATTTTTTTGCTCCATATTGTAATTTAATCTGCTTTTTAACAATTGCATTTGAGAATTCAATGTATATTAGAAGAAAATAATTAAACTCTGTTGCAATTTTTCTAATACGGACGTTATCGTTTCTAATTATTTTAGAAAGTAATATAACCTCGTGTCAAGTAAAGTTTTGTTTAACAAATTAATTGTTAATCTGTTCCCAAATAGAATAAAATAAAATTTTGATTCTTGGCATTAATATTTCGATTACAGTATTGAAATTTCAGCTCTTTCAATTTCCTGTTTTAGATTCATTTATTTCAGTAATATATGTAAGTTCACCTTTTCTAAATTCTATTATGACTTACTGCTCAAGTATACTTGATCCTTATCAGACCTCCAACTATCGAGAACAATTTCGATTGTTTTCTACGACTATATCGTTTGAACTTTTGAGTGTGCTGAGTAAACAGTAGTTTGTCTCTATTTTGTACCGTAGTCTCTCAGAATTGTCACGAGAGAAAGGTTGTAGAAGAAATGGCACAACGAATCGAGATATTTTTGTACTCTTTCCGCACGATGCACCACACATGTACATACTCGTATTCAGTTTCTGTCTTCTCTTTCTCTTTCTTTTAGATTCGGTTGTCTAATTGTGTCATTGTTTCATCGTGTACAAAAGATATTTTGTTTGATTATTGCATGATCAAATAAAGGATTAAAATTTTGTATTATAAATTTTACATACTCTATTCCATGATTTTGTGATTTAATTATATCTTTCTACATTTCAGGATACTCGTAATATTTTGATGGCATTGTGACTAGACAGGCGCGATTACTATCGCACGCGCGTATAGCACTCCTATGACCCTAATTGTCGTTAACACACCACGCAATTATTATTCGCGAAACACGATCGATTCGGTTAAATTAGCTGATCATTCTTGACGAACATGCAAATAGTAAAATCGAGGTGACGAGCGGTTCCAATTACTGTGATAATTCTGATACCGTCGATCGATCTTTTCTAACCTCACAAATAAATACCAATCGTGTTTTCAATTTCTGTCGTTTGTATTGTTTATTGGATTGATCTATGCTACTTTCGTTCATTCTTGAAGATCATTTTCTCTCCTACTTTATCTCTTTGGTTAATGGAAGAAAAATTAGAGTTTCATGACCCAATAAAGATAATTTAAAATGTATTAAAAACTGATATTAGAAGTACATAATTATACTCAATTTTTGTCGATAAACCTATTTATATATCTGAAGCACTAATCTGAAAATTTTGTAGTTACTTACGTGTGTCATAGCAAGGGTCTATTAGAATTTATCTCACAGGCTAATACTTTTTTCCTCATTACTAATACACTATTCGTGACCCTATTACATCTCATTTTGCAAATCGTTATTTCATTTTACCAACCATTTTAAATCCTTCATTCAATAAACAGGATTCAGTGCATCTATGAAAGTCAAAGATAAAATGTATTCTTGGTAATAATCAACTTATTAGTATGATAATCCGATAAATTCATGAATCATGCGGCATAAAAGATAAAGAACCTCCCATCTAACGGTTCGATGCTGCATCAAAAGTACCGACTATGCTTTCGACATTGAAACTCATAAAAATATTATGAGAATAATCTTTTGTCATCCTCCATACGCCACAATCGCATCGATGTATGTACATAAAAGTGATCTTTTAAACTCGTAAAATGTCACGCGAATACATCTTCATTGTCCTCGATACGCTGTGGTGGTAGTGACGTGTATAAAAATGACGAAAAATGATGCAGAGGCGTACCGTTAATCGTGCCCGTGCCTGCGATCAAGGCTTACGGTTAGAATTTCGCAGGGACCGGAACGTGAGACCGTTCGACGTGTATTTTCTTCGGTTATTGCAAGAAAAAGTCGCATAATTTGCTCTGTCTCACCACGCTACGTTGCCTGCCACGCGCACCACGCGCGACTAACTTCAAAGATTTCACATCACGTTGATTTTATGCGCGCGCAAACGAGATTCGGTCGTCGGAACATAGTTGATCTCTTACATCGTTATTACTTACTAACAATGAATTGCGGATCTTTTTAATTGCTTAGTTTTGCAAAATATTTTTCCTTGATAGTGAAAGATGTCGAAGATTAAAAATTTGTGTTTAAAAATTAAAGATTTACAGTCTTTCATTAATCTATAAGGTATCGAACATTCTTTCCGATGTTTTTAACCTCAAGAGAATTCTGACACCGAAAAATTGCAACTGACAGTTGAGATCAAAGATTTGTATCATCTTAAGTTGATCTGTTAGAGATATTGAACATCTTTGTAACTTCTTCTTTAATTCCAACAGATTTTAGAGAAAAAGAATCATTCAGAGAATAAAGTATCGTTTGCTCGTAGTTTCGATATAAATCGAACTTTTCGATAATGATATCAGAGGCATTTGATTTGACTTGGTAACACATTCGGACCACCTTGTTCCACGAAACTTTCTTCTTCACGGTTTCTGAGCTGGAGAGAGTCTCAGAAACGCATAAATACGTTCTGCTCGTCGTGCTATTGACCTTGGTGCGGGTAATCGTTCGTCAGAGCGTCGTTAACGATGAATTCGAGCGATCAGAAACGACCGAGTCGATCTCAATTTAACGCCGTGCACGCTGTTTAAAGGTAATTGGATGAACTGTAAGGTTGGTAACGATCCTCGTAGTAATCATTAGATCACGTGGTTAATGAACGATACGTTCGGTTAAATCTGTGGCAAAACTAACCAAAGATAAGTTATTTTTTCAGCATTTAGCTTTCGATTAATAGTCTTCGAAGAATATCCTAGAAACGTGATTTTCCTGTTTGTTTTACAAGATATGGTAATAGAAATCACACAATGTAGTTCGAAGAAGTTTGATATTCCCTCATAATCAGATTGAAGCATGAGCAAATTTTTAATCAGATTGTTTGAATGATGGTACTCGAAAATTGGCCGAGATTGATCCTCAGGAAAGGGTGCTCAGACACCTCAAGGTTAGCTTCAAGATCTGCTTCGAAGGATGGTTATTCTCGTCTTAAGTTCATCGACCTATCAACGCCATGGCAAAGTGACTTTACACGTTCTATCATCAGCATCTACTTAAGAGCTGGCGATGTGGTTGCATGATTTGTAGGAGCAATTAAAAATGTCCTCTTGAGTAATCTTTTTGGACACGTGTTACTCTATTCTTTAAGTCAGTCTTACCAGATAGATTTTCTCAAACCTAATTTCGTTTTCATACGATTAGAATATTACTTTATCTTATCATCTTATTAAATGTTGTATCTTATCTAGGAATTAATAGAGTATTTTAAAAATTGAAAACGTAAGTAGGTCTGAAAAGGAATCCTGAAATCATGATATGGTAAAATTAAAAGTATAGTTTATTAAAAGCCTGAAACTGAAATTTCCATCTAGATTTTAGATTTAGGACGATCTTCCTTCAAATTTCAGATTTGTTAGTTCAGATTGTTGTTTGTTGAGTTTTGTGAGGTTTCCTGTCTTATCGATACTAATCATATATTAATTTTTCAGTTGTGGTTTCGTGGCGTTCGGAGCAGCAAATTTCGTCACGTTTATGGTGCACCAGCCAAACGGGAGAAATGCTACGACAATATCAAGATCACAAAGAACGCCCACGACTCACAGTTCTGCGCCGTGAATCCCAAGTTTCTCGCCATCGTGACTGAAGTGGCAGGCGGCGGGGCGTTCCTGGTTTTGCCGCTCGATCGCGTGAGTTATCTAGCTTATCGGGTTATCGATTCGCTATTCTTGTTACGCACACGAACTAACGTCTTTTGATAGCTTGATAGTATATCAGCAAGGTTGGTTTATCGTGGACGCCCGCTTATTGAATTATACATCAACGCAAATAGCGTGGATATCGAATGCTATTAAAAGAAAGTTATTCTTTAATGGATAGTCGAAGACGATGAAATGCATAGGGATAAGAATACAATTTAATGATTTATTGAATAAGATTATTGAATCGTTTAATTAATGGCTTATTGTGGTTGAGACTTTTTTATTTTTTCAGACGGGTAGGTTGGATTTTAACGCTAGCAGAGTGACTGGACACACTGGACCGGTTCTGGACATCAAGTGGAATCCGTTCAACGATAATATCATTGCTTCCTGTTCCGACGACTGCACTGTACGATCACGTTCCTAGTTTTATGAATCGTTGGTTAAAATAATAGACGAAATTTTATTCATTGGAGGGATGATTACTTATAGTGTTAGGTAGATAAAATTTTATGAACAGATAAAGAAATAGATTATAATTTTTACACTGTGGTCTCTTGTTGTAAATTTCAACTTTTAAGGAAATAAGTTGAGTCTAATGAAAAACAATATTTCGTCGTGTTAAGTAAATAACCTATTATCGTGATAAATTGCTATCACGAGCATCTAAATCATAGACGCTATGGTATTCATCTATAAGCCTATGATTCATTATCTATGGAACTGAATCCTAATTCAGCCCATATTTTTCTTTTATTGCCTTTGTTTCTTCTAAGATTTGAGAGTTCCTTTATATAGTATAAAACTTCGTCATATTAAAATATACTCTCTGCAATTTCATTTTGTAATATTTTTTATTATCAATTCCATCTTCAGATAAAATTGTGGCACATTCCTGATGGTGGATTGTCACGAAATTTGACCGAGTGGTTGGTGGAGTTGCAAGGGCACAAACGTCGCGTTGCGTACATAGAATGGAACCCTGTTGCCGAGAACATACTATTCAGTGCTGGCTTTGATCATCTTGTTATAGTATGGGATATAAATAGAGGAGAGGCCGTTAATGTGATCGATAGACACCCTGATGTGATCTATAGTATATCATTGAATCGTCACGGAAATCTGTTGGCAACGACATGCAAGGATAAGAAATTGAGGGTTTTCGATGCAAGATCTGGTATCACGGTCTCTGTACGTATAAACTAATTACTTTGATCTATCTTGAATCTATTTCCTTCAAATTTATTTGAATAAACATTTGTAATAATCACTCGTTGAATAGGAAGGAGTCTGCCATGCTGGAACAAAAGCTAGTAAAGTGGTTTTTCTTGGTAGCTCTGGACGTCTTCTTACGACAGGTTTCAGTCGATATTCTGACAGACAGTATGCTATTTGGAGTCAGCATGATTTGAGTACACCATTAATATGTGAAACTATTGATTCCTCTAGTGGAGTAGTTTTTCCATATTATGATAATGACACTAATATGGTGTACTTGGCGGGAAAGGTAAAGAAGTATATTAAAAAACTGTTACATAAATATTTTAATTAGAATCCATGTTTTATATTTGCTTATTACAGGGTGATGGTAATATTCGGTATTACGAGGTTGTAAATGAGAGTCCTTGGATGCATTACCTTAGTCAATTCATATCTGGAAATCCTCAAAGAGGATTAGGTGTAATGCCAAAAAGAGGTATCAACACAGCTATTTGTGAAGTGTTTAGATTTTATAAATTGCATGCAACTCGTGGGATGTGTGAGCCGATAGCCATGATAGTTCCTCGAAAGGTGAATGTATTAAAATATATAAAGTTAAATCAAATGAATTTAATTATTCGATATAATTACCAAGGACTTTCACTTTCTAGAGCGATCAATTCCAAGAGGACTTGTATCCCGACACTATAGGCACTTGTCCGGCTTTATCGGCTAAGGACTGGATAAATGGCATGAATAGCCCACCAATTTTAATTTCTTTGAAGACTGGTATGATCATTGAACTTTTCACTTTATCTTACATTTTTTCTTTGTACTTGTTACTTAATTTTATTGCTTAAATATCAACAGGTGGCAGCATTACCACGCACAAACCACGAGTGTACAAGCCACCACAAATTCCACCGACAACCGATTTGAATAATAAAAAGAAATTTGCTTTTTTGTCTGCCGAGACTGTTCCAGATTACAGGCCCATTGAGTTTCACGATATGTCAGAAAAAAGTCAAAAAACGTCTAGTAATCAGAGCACCAAGTTTCAACAATTGCAACAAAAATTCGGCAATGTTGTGTTACAGGTAAAACTGTTATTCCCTTTTTTTTAAAGTTTTTATGACATTTTCACATCCTACTAATCAACACGTTTTGCAGAAAAATATAATTTCTACTCCACTAAATGATAATAAGGTCCTAGAAAATGTAGATATTCCTAATAATGAGGCGGAACTGAGATTGGCATTCGCTCGCCAGACTGATGAATTAAGATTGGTACGAAGGCAGCTCGCGAACAGTCAGTTGCGTGTGAAAGAACTAGAGGAACAAGTTCGCAAACTTCAGCATTAATAAAAATTTTTAAGGGGTCCTTAACATATGCGCCAAACAAAATTCCTTGTAGCTTTGTTGCTAGTTGTATGAAAAACATGGTACTTAACGAACCAATAATGCATTTGTGTATTGTTCATGGCAACTTAAATGCCTAAGCTTTTGACAAAGTCTGCACAAAAAAAAAAGAAAAAAAAAAGAAAAAAAAATGTGTAAAAGAGTATTTAAAAGTGTTCGAGGAACTTTATGGACTGGAAACTTATGCTGGTTATATACTGATAATATATTAACACAGTTATACAACTCTCATTAGTGTATTTTATGAACGATATACGATTAATTTTTATAGCATTTCTCATTTCTCTATATGTTAATTTCTCATTTTACAATTTCGCGTGGTAATCTTGTACCGTTGTTGAAAGAAAACGCAGCAATGAAGCAACAATAATTTAGTCAATTTCTTTAGGATGCAGTTCAAAAACTTGTTCTGCTGTAGAGAAACTGAACAAAAAGACGAACAATGATTGTGATTTACACTATTGCCTTCACTATACAGACGAGTTTTTGTCTATATAAAATGTTGATACTTCTCCTAGATATGATGTTTCATTATGCAATTTTCACATGTTTCACAAATGATGTTCTTTTTTTGTCATGTGAAGTTGAACACGTTCCTTTGCACACCAAAATGTAGATGTATAAATATTACTGATTGTTCGAACTTTTCCTTCTTTTTAGGAATTGATTTTTATATAAATTATATATGTAACCATAGTGAAGGAGAAAGATCAGCTTGGTATAAAGATACAAAACTTGGACGAAGTATTAAATGTTCAGTACATGAAGAATTGTACCTGCCTTGTGCATACGCACGTATGCGATTCGTTCTATATAGAATTGTCGTACATAGAGTGATAGATAAATGCAGAGATATTTAGGAGTTGTAAAGAGAATATTATGAACGCAATAAAATAAACATCATTCGGAGATTTGAAAATAACACAAGATGCAAGGACTAATAATAATAATTAATAATTAAACTCGAGATTTCTTAAAAATGAAAATCGAAAAAGATAATTCGATGAATTTTCTGTAATATTGTTTCTTTCATTTTCATACAATAGATTTATTATTATTTTAATGATATTTATGATCGTATTTATTGTTTGACTCATTTTGTATAATAATTAACGAATGATTATTTCTTGATGTCGATAGTCGGCGATATTTATGAATTCTGTTAGAATGACTATACATTAATTGATCATGTAATTTAAAGCTAATATTGTGTTCTATTTCGTATATGACTCGCTTTTCTTTTTTTTTTTCTTCGTACGTAACATATAACGATGGTGTATTAGCTTGTTAAATCTAAGCTACTTGGTATTGTCGAGTGTATTGATTACTGCCACATTCACTGCCATGGTATCAGTGGCAATATAATTTTTTAGCGAACGCATGGCGGTGATGTTATTTATTGTACACTACAAATGGTTTCAAACCTTAGGCTGATACTTCTTTTATACAGATAAGTAGATAGAACTTAATGTATATGCATAGTAGAAATTTTATCAATTAGAAAAAAAAAGAAAAATGAATAAACACTATGATCACGAATCATTAATTAAGAAAGAAAAAACAAGAAGTGTATTACACCGATTGTTATAGATAAAAAATACTATAGCAACTTTTTATTCACTTTTATTCATATTATTATATATATATATATATACACGAAGTAACGCTGATATATATATGTGTGTCAAATTATACATTTCTAGGACCAACAAACTGGGGAAAAATTGTTAGTCACAAAAAATTCTATTATTGCTTAATAGCGATCAGATTTAGTAATGGTTTATATACACTGTTTATACATATACATATATGTATTTTTCATACGATATATAGTTGTAATTTCAAGCAACAAAATGTAAAAAAAAGAAAAGAAAAAACTTGAGTGAACATTCTAACGACTAATATATATAATATGCTTGTGTTCAGCGCACATCAATTATCATAATAAAAAGAAAATAGAAAAAAGAGAAGAATGACATCAAAGACAAAAAATATCATCATTATATTCTCATTAAATGATAATGAATTTTCAATCTGCTCCATAAGAATTGATCATTGCTTGTAGCATGATGAAAAAGTATCATTCTGAAATGTTTCACTCTGTGTTTCCTTCAATATTTTAAACACAGCCATACGTACAGATAGGAATCATTAATCATTGTGTTATTATACAACATAGACAATGTATTGCGTTAGTCGCCAGGTATCATAATTAGATATCGATATTAGCCTGTGTGTGCGTTCTTTTTGTTTCACGATTATAGAAACTTTTATATGATGAGGCTTGCATGACAATATACATTTTTTCCAAAAATTTTTATCATGAAAGCCGCTTTGCTAGCAATCAGTCTCGCAATCTTATAACTTTGTATTACTCGACAAAAGTCTTTTGCTTGGCAAACATTAAATAAACGTGTATCGTCGTATTGGAGAGTGCTATCCTATGTACCGTTTGCTGTATAAACATGGATATACCAAAGAACGTGCAAGTACCTTATTGCGGATCGTCGTGAAACAATTGTTATCAGCAGTTGATCGACTATATCATATTATATTTATACGCAGAAAAACGAATACGTGTATGTACGAGTGGGAGACATCTCATTCGATGAAAATAAAGAACAAAGCATTCGATCGTATTTATATTATCTTGTGATTCATACAATAATTTCCTTAATTTCTAAGTTCAATTACATAATTGACCGCTTAAATGTTTAAAGAACAAAGTCTGAAGAAAAAAACATAAGTTTTTGTATCTACAATGTTCAAAGAATATAAAACGATTTTGTATAAAAATATACAGAAGTAGTTAATCTAGATCCTCGTTAAATTAATAAAAAACAAGGTAAAAAAAATAATTCCGTACAAGTATACAAGCTTAAAGGTTGTGTACGGATGGAAACATAATGTTACTACAATTCGGTTTTGGGATACATATCTTATTCGTAATTCGTATTAAAAATGTATTGATTAAAACCTAGTGATAAATTCTAGATACTAGAATATACTTTTGTGTTATGCAAAATACGACTATTTTAAACAAATATAAGCGTATTTGCAATGAGACAGTCGGTGAGGAATATTAAATCTATGATTACGCAATATAAGCCTAAATATAATTCCAAAATTAAGTTATAAAATTTGTATATGTACTATAAAATGTGTTAACACTATTTTGGTAACTAACATGTACCTCTGTTTATGTTATTAAAAAAGTAAGGCACATCGGTATTATTACAGTAATATGTTATAATAAAAAAATAAATGGAATGCAAATTGTTCCCTCAAAGTACATCGCAAATTAACATTCATATCACTTCGTGTTAACACATCAAGGACGGATAAGATGTTAAATAATAATTCTTATATTCACCCTATATGCATACAACGTGCATTCAGCAAAATTTTCTGTTACGAAAATATCTACCTCTCGAGGAATAATTTATAAGCTAATAATGATCCAATCGATACCATCCATATGATACTTGGTTTCATAATAGCTGCTGGATTACATCCGTCGCCGGTACAAGTGAAGATGCAGGTTCGATATGTTAGCTGGTCACCCTGTTGATTAACGTAGTCGCAATAGTTCCCCTGATCCAATGCAGAACAAAACCGCTTCGTGCCTATTCCACCTATCTCAACATATAGAGGAAAAGATTGTGTTTTATCTTATTAATGAAAATTAAAAAATATTGGCTCACACAAAAATAGTAGCATGCATTTGTATGAAGGATGAGAGATGTTAAGGAAGTAGCGTGCTTAGCAAAGCAGCATGCGGTATAGTCCCTAGTTATTTATTTTTTATGGAGTTACTAAACGGCATGTATGAAATATTACTTTTTGTTAAAATTTGTTGTTTACATTTTGATAGAAAATTTGAAGAAAGCAATATCCTCGTGTAACAGAAATAAGGAGAATCTACTGGTGCACACTCGACACCAAGAACACCCAAAATACAATATATGAACCTCCGAATCGTCCAATCGATTTGATGCAATACCGTGCATCGTATACATGACTGCAGTTCGCTGGTTGTAAGGTACTTAGAACCAAACTGCTATCTCCACAAGACAGTTCTTCTTCCGATGTACATTGGTAGCAATCCAGACTAGTCGCTTAATCGATTGGAAAAGAACCGATTATAGCGTTTGTTATTGTACGCGTAAATTTATAGATTTATTTCATGTTACAATCAATATGACGTATATTAATTTACCCAGCACATTTTTCAACATCTAACGACAAGTTCTCAAAGTACAAGTATAATACTTTAATATCAAATTAGTTTTTATTATAAGTTCAATAATAAAAAGTAAATCTTTTGTCGTTACACATCGAATATTACTTATAAACTAATGCATCCCTACATAGAAATGTGACTTAAAGTATGTTAGTCACCTAAAAACCAAATCAGATCGAGATGATTATTGATCGTGCTCTGATTGCTTCCGCATGCTTCGATAAATTGATATAGCGTTGTTGTTACTATATGATTTAAGGTTAGTTTTCGTTTGAAAATACTAAATTTAGCAACCGATTTCCCTTCCCGTGATATGTAACCTGAACTGCCGATATTGTTTTACCCTCAAATCGGCCTATGTGCTTCACGCAATACTGCGCCCCGAAAACAGCATCACAAGGCTGTGGTTCGATATCGATGTCGCTGGAGAGAATTTCGTTGCATTGGAAGGGATGCGAGTTGTTTGTGCTGATGCATTGATAGCATCGTAAACTGTGGACTAAATGAAAAGAAAAAGTGGGAATTCGGTTTATTTTTTGACTCATCTAGTCTTGTCAAACTAAATCGGACGACGTTTTATCAAATTACAATACATTATAACCTATTAGTTGTAATTAGATAATAGGAAAGAGAACATGGAAATATGTGACATATATGTTGCTTTTAATCTTTAGTTTATGATCTATTAAAAAGAACAATAAATGTTTTATAAAATACGAATAAATATGAAGTGATACATATATCACTAGAATATATTTAACACCAATATAAAAAAAAAGATTGAGTTTGATAATCTGTTACTGTGCTAAATAGAATTTTTAATTACATAGACAATAATGTTTATTACATATATTATGTAAATTCACGAATAACAATTTGAACTTTATAAACGACTTAATACAATATCAGATTTTGTTTATTAACCCTTTTAGTGCCGAGCGAAAAACGGGTGCCTATGCGAAGATAACCGGACGAATTTGACGAATCGTTACTATACCTAATTGAAAGAGCACAGTTCTTACACCCACTACACTATCATAAACATATAGTGATTGCGGTACCAAGAAACTATCCCGCGTCGAGTTTCTACCTTATTGCTCTAGTGTATACAGAGCCTCGACACCAACCAGCATAGAATATAACAAAAAGTTAAACCAAAAAACAATCTTTTAAATTCTTTTGGAATGAATTAAACCGTTTATAACGTTTTATAAATTTATTTTGAGATAAAACTTTCTCGCAATGCGAAGAATAAGGCGCCGTCGTATACGCAACGATATATCGTCGGCACTTTTCGCAAGTGTAGCAAACGACGATATATCGTCGTTCGGCACTAAAAGGGTTAATTCAATAGACCATTAACGTCAAGTTGTCATTTAAATATAAGTATTCAGCGAAATTGATCGCTTTACTTGATCTCCATAAATCGAGATTGTACATAACCTATATTATATTTTGAACCTATCATGCTTTTGAATAAAGGACAATGTATAAAATTATAAATGCCCCACCCAAAGGATGCCACGATATTCATATCATCTGTAGTTACGTGCATTAACCTTACCACTTTGGAC